>NW_019737983.1:89607-244475 GCF_002891405.2 Cryptotermes secundus
GGGCATTTGAGAACAGGGTGTTGAGGAGAATGTTTTGACCGAAGAGAGATGAAGCGACAGGAGGTTGGAGAAAACTGCATGATGAGGAGCTTCATAACTTGTACTCTTCTCCAAGAATAATTAGAATGATCAAGTGAAGTAGGATGAGGTGGGCAGCGCATGTAGCACGAATGGGGGGAAGAACAACGCATATAGGATATTAGTTGGAAAGCCAGAAGGAAAGAGACCACTGGGAAGACCAAGGCGTAGGTGGGTGGACAATATTAGAATGGATCTTAGAGAGGTAGGATGGAATGGTATGGATTGGATAGATCTGGCTCAGGATAGGGACCAGTGGAGGGCTCTTGTGAACACGGTAATGAACCCTGGGGTTCCATAAAATGCTGCGAAATTCTTGAGTAGCTGCAGAATTGGCGGCTCCTCCAGAAGGGCTCAGCTCCATGAGTAAGTAAGTAAACGCATCACCATTTTTGTGGTTGCACTAATTGAATTGCTGAGCCTAAATCATATGCGTTTCCTTATTTTGTCTTTATTTTTTATATGTGCTTCTTTGTCTTTTGCCCGCTCTTAGTTTATAATTATAATAACATGTAAATAAATAATGAATTATTATTATTATTATTATTATTATTATTATTACTAGCAATGGTTCACCACAAATATATTACTCCTAATTCAATGACTGACAAACGCTGTCTTCCATTTTCATGAATACAAAATAATAGAGTAACTCATTCCAACTAAAAAAGTTACGCTGTAGATGAAGGCATGATATCCCTGCGAAACGTTGACGCCTACCCACCTGACCACCTGATACCATAACCCAGAAGACCACATTATGAATCCTCACAGCCATAAAAACGTAAATAATAATATTAAATACACGTCAGTATAGCTGATAGACCGACCGGGATTCAAACAAGTTACCTCCCGAGTAAATATCCAGAACTTTACAGCTACACTAAGCAGACTGGTACAGAACTTACTCTTATTTTTATAATTTCTTTGGAAACTCATGTTAATTAGCTTTCAGTTCTTCGTCTAAAATATACTTAAACAAAGTTTTCTTAAAGATCCTTTAACTCTGTACAGACGAAAGAGATTGAGTAGGAAAATTAGCGTACTTACAGCGTGCTAAAGAGAGTGAGGCATGGGAAGACACAGAATGAGATGGGAAGTGTCAGTCTCAGTACCTATGAACATTGGAACGGGCTTGTAACATTGAACCGCTAAGGCCAAAAAGGTGGAAGAAAATTCAGTATGCAGTTTGCTTTTACTGAAATCAATAAAAACGATCATTAACCTTTTAAAGCAACATGGACACTCCATATTCAACTCGCTCTAACATTAAAGAACGCTGCGTTTTGTCCTCACAGTTCCCTAAACAACATTAATCGACTGGTCTTTGTAAGTGAGACGCATTTTATTTGCTAGGAAATGCATTTTTACTCTTTATTTGGAACAGAGGTTCCTGAACTCCTGTATGCTCTGATACTTCCCTTCACAATATTGACAGGAAGGTCTTCGCAGTGAAACGTGGCGTAGAATATTATGTTCTGGGATGATACGCCGTGTAGTCTGGTAGAATTTAACCGACATATCGGAGGAAGATCTTACCTACTGCTTGCTCCTTGATGGCTTTTTGGCTCACCCTTCGATTCTGAAGATGATGCCCATGCGTTCTTTCGAAACGTCGCTGAACCCATTCCAGACTACACAGCGTCACATCTCACACCATACTGCTCTTTTTACTCACAGTTATGAGAAACTAACACAAGTGCAGTGTGTTTTCTGTGAATTAATAGCTAAGTTTCAAATGCTGTTTAGATTAAATTCGTGTCTGGAACGGTTAAGCACTATTTCCAATTTACACAGGCTTACGTGTGTCATACGAAGGGGATATTAATTCTCTCGCGGGCTCCGAGAGGTCGAAGAAAGAATCAGAGCGTGGCCCCGCCCGAGAGGCAACTTATCATGCACGCGAGGTGTGTGGGTTGCCTGCTCTTGTATTTTTCAAGGCTCTATGTGTGCCGAGTCGTCCATAAAAGGAAAATTAAAAACTGGAACATAAATATTGGCGTTATTAACAGAATTTTATCGTATCTTGTGGAACAAAAGAATATTAATGAAAAGGTTATGATTTCGAACTTCTTAAAGTATCATTAAAACAAGGGACAGAGACTATTTCCATATACCGTTACCATGGAAACGGGAAAACAGTGGCATAACAATGGCTTGATGGCGCAGACATTAGGATGTACGTGCGTACCACGCGTTGCTTTAACAGCCATTTTTCCAGCGACAGGGAATGTTGTTTTTTAAAAAAAAGACATCCATAAAAGCCATTTAAATTCAGCGGGAAAATTTTAAAAGCGACTTCGTCAAAAATATCTTACTTCAGTTACGTGAACTGTTTTCGAAAGACAGATATATTTACACTCGTAATGAAGAAAAAAATTAAAATTTATGGAATAAAACACGCAAAATGGGGTGCTATCTAGAGGAAATTATTTCGGCAACGCTGGCACTCTAATACTCACTGAAGCATACCTTTCACTACTGCCATTTTCCGTTCATATTCGTAACTACTTAAATTTTTTTTTAATTCGCTTCGTAAGGGGTGGAGTCAAACTGGGTCCACTCGGCACGGCGGCCACTAATTGGCCTATTGTAGCCTGCTCCGGGTGATTATGATGATGGAGAATTTATTGGAATGAAGATTGGCAGGGGAAACCGAAGTACTCGGAAAAAACTTGCCCCAGCACCACTTTGTCCACCACAAATACCACTTGACCAGATCCGGGATCGAACCCGGGTCGCCGCGGTGGGAAGCCAGCGACTAACCGCTTGAGCTATGGCGCGGCCTCTTCGTAACTACTTACTAACACACATAATAACAGAAGAGAAAAACTCACTCCCTTAATAAATGAGGATGTACTTCCGGGAGGGGACGTGTAGTACATATTCGAAGATATATATTCATGCGTAACTGTTTTCGGAACAGGTAAAAGGTAAAAGATAAGGTGACAGGATAATATTAAAATGGTAACACAAAAGAAACAAAATTACCCTTGAAATTAATGACTATGCCACGACACGGGGAGTGTCATATTCTTAACACTAGATGCAAGTGAGACGTCATCTTCACGTTCCGGCCGCTTTATACACACCGAAAGAGCCTCTGGTAACCACTGCATAGGAAGTAGGATGAGTCGTACCTTTGGTATAGTAGGTGTGGAGAACAGAAAAATATGGAGGCGACATATTCCTCCGAAACGTCGGTTGACTTTCAACGGACTATATGGCGTTATACCCCAAGAGATAGAATTCTTCATTAACATTTCCGGCTTAACGACCTCACTCGTCTTACCATCTAATTTGAAAGAACTTCTGCAGTTGGTAGAGAACCGACAAATTGGCAAAACAAGGAAGGAAAGTGTAACACTGCTGAAAGGTACGAAGGTTGTACCGGGACCTCGGGTTATTTTGCAAACATTACGACATGTGCGGGAGATTTACTGTACGAAGATATTTACGCGGCTTCTGTAACGTTATCACGTGCAGGCTTATGAGAGGTTACAGGGCACAAATCACTCACGCTGTGTTACGTGCAGCCACAGATTTCACGACTTCTATAGCAGGTTATAGCATTTTAAAGCATATTTCTTTTTCAAACCGTTGGTCGCAAACCTCCAGGGGAGCCGTGACATCCAAGGGTTGTCACTGAGATCCGAAGAATCATTTAAAACGCATCTGTGTCCACTTTCATTTAGTCAATAAGGTTTAATATAAGTGGCTTTCGGAATATGCAGCTGTAGCTGGAGAAATATTTTGCAAATATTTTCGTGACTGTACAGGAACATTCTATAGGTTACTGTAACTGCGGAGAGGCTGTAAAGCTATTTATGTTCCTGATGTCATCATACAGACCGTCTCTGTGATTTAGTGGTCAGAGTTCCTGGCTACAGATCCAGTGGTCCCGGGTTCAATTCCAGGCGCTACCAGAATTTTTGTGAAGTAATGGGTCTGGAACGGGGTCCACTCAGTCTCGTGAGGATAACTGAGGAGCTACTTGAATGGAAAAATAGCGGCTGCGTTATAGAAACCGAGATTAATGGCCGTGGGAATCCGTTGCGCTGACCAAGCGACACCCTCTATACGCAAAAGTTGGCACTAACTTCGCTGACAAGTGGCAGTCGCTCGGTCGGTATAGTTCGCTTAGGGACTAAAGTCCATGGAGTATTTCTTTGTTTTTGATGTCACTGTACAGCCTGATAGGGACCTGTAACAGTGTGCAGTACTGTAATTTTCGTAACTACAGGAACATTTTGTAGCTTACTGTAGGTGAAGAGAGGCTGTAAAGTTATTTAGGTTCCTGTTGTCACCGTACCTGCAACAATATGCAGAACTGCACTTTTCGTGTCTGTACAGGAGCATGTTACCGGAATGTCGCGGGTTCAAGTCCTGATCCTTCCAGCCGCACTATGGCCCTGGGGTCGACTCAGCCTCTAACAGAAATGAGTACCAGGAATTAATTAAATAATTTCCCTGGGGAGTAAAGCGCGGCCGGCGCGTAAGGCTGACAACCTTACCGCCATCTATGAGCCGATTATCTAGATAATGTGGGACCCTCAACGTCTCACAACCCTATGGGCGTTCACGGCCTGTTACAGGGATAGCTTTACTTTACTTTTACGGGAGCATGTTATAGTTCACTGCAAGTGTAGGCGAATCTCCCTGACGTCAGCTGCCTTCATTTTCATGAAAATGGTTATTTGGAAAAGATTCTTGAAACTTGCATTTTGTATATTTTCAGCGTTGTTTATTATAATTAGACTGTAAGAAGTCGAAGCGGAGCCCCGAGTTATATGTTCAAATTTAGGTCCTGCTTATGTTTCTCCATTACAAAGGCCAATCGGGTTGATCATGTTTACGGAAATAATCACTGTTTATTTTGAGAGTTACAACTGAAGGTGAGGAAGAAGACGTAAGAAGATGCTGGATGACCTTGGGGACAGAGGAGGATATTTTCATTTGAAGGAGAAAGCTCTAGATCGCATCAAGTGGAGGAACTGTTTTGTAAGAGACTGTGGACCTGTCGTCTTGACAGATTACACATGAATGAAAAACCGAACACGCATAAATACAATACGTCGGCGATACTCAAGACTTTCAGAAACGTAAAGGATGTAGCACCACTCTGAAAACATATGAGATCGATTATTTCCGTAAACTGTATTGATAAGTTGGGCTTTGTAATGTAGGTTCAGTGTATTTTTATGAGGTATAAGCTAGCGGCCTCCGTAGTCTAGGGGTAACGTTCCCACCTCATGACTCAATGTACGTGGGTTCAAACCCGGCGGAGGTCGTGGAATTTTTAAGGGCGGAAAAATTCAGGGAACAAGTCCTCCGAGAGGGACTTTAAGCTGTGTGTCCCGTGTCGTAGATTTACGGCACGTAAAAGAACCTCATGTCTCTAGGAGACCTCTGAGCTAAATTAGGCAAACAGTTTCTCGCCCAAGCAGTTTCCAATGCCTCCGGTAGATGATGAAGTATTAGGTACTGCTGCCGGAGGAGGGCCGACCTCGCTGACAGAAAGGGACTAATTATCAGATACCACTGCCAGTAGAGGGTCGAAACCTCGCTGGCAGAAAGGGGCTGTTAGCGAGCACCAGTATATGTAGGGTATGGAGACAGTAGAAATTAAAAGGGGGACGTACAATAGACTATCAGTCGCGGTGCACGGGGAAAACCCACCCCCTCAATACTGGATAACTGGATGAGGTATAAACTGAGTGATGTATGACTTCGATTAACTTCAGGGATTACTGAAACACAAAATAATATATTCCCGCACACCGAGAATGTTTTATACAGGGCTGTAAGATATCGAAAGTTGAGGGCGTGTATCTGACATAACATCTATTTATTCGTGATTCGTCTGACGGCGTGGGCATTATCTCTCGCTACATAGCGTGGTATACTAGAACGACTGGTTTCTAGTGAACTGCAGAGGAAGGTCAGGTAATAAAGAAATTTATAGGACTTTATAAAACCTGAAATTTCATTGCCATCATCACAACAGTCCACCACTGGTCTCTGTACTCCGTAAAATTAAGCCAGTTTATAGCCCTCTAACAGATTTCTTTAAAATACATTTCGATATCACCCTTCTCATTCTGTCGGGTTTACACATCAAAATTCTGTATGCATTTCTCTTCTTTCTTATGCTACATACGCCGTTCATACTATTCTTCTTGAGTTCAAAATAATGATAATGAGTGAGAAGTATGAGAAAACTGCATAACGAGGAGCTTCATAACTTGTACGCTTCTCCAAATATAATTAGAATTCTCAAGTCAAGGAGGGTCAAGTGGGCAGGGCATGTAGCACTAATGGGAGAGACGAGGAATGCATATAGGATATTGTTGGGAAAGCCAGAAGGAAAGCGACCACAGGGAAGACTAAGGCGTAGGTGGGTGGACAATATTTGAATGGATCTTAGAGAGATAGGATGGAATGGTATGGATTGGATTGATCTGACTCAGAATAGAGACCAGTGGAGGACTCTTGTGAACACGGCAATGAACCTTCGGGTTCCATAAAATGCTGGGGAGTTCTTGAGTAGCTGCAGATTTGGCAGCTCCTCCAGAAGGGCTCAGCTTCATGAGTAAGTAAGTAAGTAAGTAACAGTGAGAAGTATAAATTATGACACTCTTCATTACGCAATCGTCTCAACTCCCCTTCCACTTCCTCACTCTTAGGTTCAAACACTGCCCTCGGTACCCTGTTCTAATGCAACCTCAGTTTGGTCCTTCTGTTAATATGAGGGACGAAATTTCACGTCAAAACAGAATTGCAGAGAAAATTGTACTTTTATATATTTTAATTTTTACGAAGAGTCAGGATAGCGGAATCGGTATAGCGACCGGTTATGAGGTGAACGGCCGCGGAGTCGGAGTTCGGCCGCTAATAAAGTCAAAATTTTTCTCTTCTCCATAGAGTCCAGGACGGCTCTGGGGCCCACCCATCCTCCTATCCAATGGGCACCGGGGGTTCCTTCCCCGGCGGTAAGCGGCCGGGGCGTGAAGCTCACCAATCATTTCCAACTAATGCCGAGGTCAAGAATATGCGGTTTTCATGTCCACTCTCCCACACGCCTTCACGGCGTAGTGCTTAATTGGTTAAGCAAAGGGATAATTTTTACGCTTTTAGACAGCACTTGAGGAGATGGAAGATTCTCATCTTCTGAATATAACAGAACAGTTGGCATATATGAACTAGTATTGCTTGTCTAAAACATCTCTGAGTGTACGTCAGACACTGAGTAGCCAACTTTACGGAATAAGTGTTCCGCGTGTTCTACGAGACCTCCGGTCATAAGATTTTGGTTCCCATCGCGCTTTGGATGAGTATTTAGTAACTTTCTAATGACGAAGAATTATCTACGAGGGACAGTCAACAAGTGAGTCACAAATGGAAATAATTGGTTTTCTACGTGTATCACTAGGTAGCAGGCGCGCATGCTCATGTTGAGAGGCTGGTTTCAGTAGTAAAAATGGCGATTGTGCTTGAGGATTGTACTACCGAAGAACAGCGTTTTGTTGTGCGTTTATTGTGGACAAAATGATTCAATCCAAATGATATTTATAAAGAAATGTTTTCTGTTCACTGTGGGAAGTGTTTGTCGCGTAAATCAGTTCACAGGTGGGTCGAGAAACGTGGCAAAATTTTCGCTGATGACTAAGATGTTGAAATGGAGGAGCGGAAGTGGCTGAGACAATAATCAAAAGAATTCTATGCTGCGGGTTTCGCCACGTTCGTAAAGCGATGGGATAAATGTATCAGTTTTGGTGAGGATACGTCGAGAAATAGATGTTTTTTCCCAGGTTCGAGTATCACATGTTTTACGTTTTGTATCAATTTGTGACTTTTTTACTGACTCTCCCTTGTACGTCACTATGTGATGACACACCCTCAAAGATGTTTCAGACACGGCATACATATGCGCTGAGTTAGCGGCTACTAATGCTTCTCCCTCCTCGAAGTTTTGACACCTCTCTGCTAACAAGAACTGTCAGTGACACGAGGTGAACTACCCGCTCAGACCAAACGCAGTCTCTCTTCAGCGCTGACGTTTGTTTCAATGGAGAAGTGTGTACCAGCATCAACTGATACACCGTATCAAATTGCTGACGTTGGGCAAAGGCTCAGGAAAATCAGCCGAATTTTGCTGTCAGACACAATTCACTGACCTATAAATCTCGCAGTATGCCTCATGAAATGCAATTTAAAAGTGAACATTAAGGTCAGGGGGGGAAAAAAGAAACAAATTGCACCCTTTTACCCTGAAGCGGGAGACAGCAGGTTCCTGCAAAGCGTCCGTAATGATCAAAGAGACTACATAGTGTCCCATCCCAGAAGATAGCACTCCTCATCGTCACTGCTGTATGGACCTAGAGACCAATATAGATTTCAAACTGTTTGTTGTAAGGTCCATATCACCTGCACAGACTGCTTATGGAGTAGTGAATCCACAGGAAGCCACATCAGTAACTTGTAACTAAGCTGCCTGTCGTGGCTGGTTTTAAGTAACTTCTCTGAAACGCTGGGAATAATCACGACGAACTACAGGATAACCGGTCCCAGGCCGACATTCGAACCGAAGACCTCCAGAATAGGAGAAAGGTGTGGTGCCGCATATGAAGGGAACACTAAGGGATATGGTCGATCCCGGGTCTGGTCAAGTGGGATTTTTGGTGGACAAAGTGGCACTGGGGCGGGTTTTCTCCGAGTACTTCGGTTTCCTCTGCCAATCTTCATTCCACCAAATTCTCCATCACCATAATCACCCGGGACAGGCTACAATAGGCCAATCAGTGGCCGCCGTGCCGAGTGGATCCAGTTGGACTCCACCCCCCACTAAGCGAATTAAAAAAAGGGGATATGGTTTTATCAGCAGAGAGGTATATCTCAATTGAAGTTAACAAGAATGGGCGTCAGAAAATATACATTGTCAGATTTGATGTTCTCACGGCAATGGATATGAATGTAACTCTTTTGTGGGACGTGACGCCGTGTAGTCTAATACGAGCTTATCAGCGTTTCGGACGAACCTACTAGCTCCATGTTTACTAGAGATTGAAAATTATTGTATTGCATATTCCACCCTGAAGATAGAGCCATGGGATTCCGCAGAAATTTTGTTAACATATTTACCAAACTACACGACTCCACCGAATATGCTGGTCTAGCGGTAGCGCTGTAGACATACGTAATGACTTACTTACTCATGGAACTCAGATCTTCTTGAGGAGCCGCCAATTGTGGATCTGCTCAAGAATTTCCCAACATTTTATTCAACCCGAAGGTTCATTACCGTCTTCACAAGAGCCCTCCACTGGTCCCTATCCTGAGCCAGCTCAATCCAATTCATCCCATTCCATCCGATCTCTCTAAGATCCATTTTAATATTGTCCACCCACCTACGCCTTGGTCTCCCCAGTTGTCTCTTTCCTTCTGGCTTTCCCACCAATATCCTATATGCATTCCTCTTCTCCCCCATTCGCGCTACATGCCCTGCCCACCTCATCCTCCTTGACTTCATATTTCTAATTATACTTGGGGAAGAGTACAAGTTATGAAGCTCCTCATTATGCAGTTTCCTTCAACCTCCTGACACTTCATCTCTCTTCGGTCCAAACATTCTCCTCAACACCCTCAGTCTCTGTAGTGCTGTAGACATATACTGTATGTATGAAATACACGGTTCGAATCTACATCGGGACATCGGCTGTCCTGACCGAGGTACTCCGTGATTTTCCCGAGTTCCTTCAGGCAAACGCGAGGCTAATGTCTCGATGAGGTCACGACCTCTTCCTTCCAAATCCTTTCCAGTTCATCATTCATCAGTCATCCTACCATTCTATTCTATATAGTCTAGCTGCTGACAGTGTCATAAAACACACCAAACTCTAAACTGGTCACGTCCCAGAAGACTGAAACCATTGCGAGTGCCATATATTTCTCACACAGCTTTTCCTCAGACACTTATTTTTCTTATTAGCAATGATCATGTCCAAACACTCGTGCCTATGGCCACCGGTAGAAAGAAGATTCGGCCGTCAGCTTATAGCTACAACGGTAAGAAAGCTTTACGTGTATGCAATTCTAAGCCGTGCAATGTCACTTGTATCAGCGTGCATGCAAGCCGTCAAGTGGAGCCTCCAGCGGCGTTCCTGCTAACTTGTTGCAACTGGCGCGGATCGAACTTTACATTACATATCTGTGTAGAGATGCTCCAACTTCCGACAGAAAACCTCGAATGTTAGTCTTCTATATTAAAACAAGAACTTGTACAGAAATTGTCCCATTGAATAAAGCAACTAGCGAAGTGTGTAAACAAGACTGCATGATTGCGACATTCACCTTCGTTAAATATTTCCGCTATGAAGACATGTAACTTCTAAAAGCCCCCACTTGCAGTCTTCATAATTTCTTCGCCACGCTGCGACCTTTCAACGCACAACTTCTGGCGCCTACTTTAACCTGTTTCTAATCTGAAATTAATCTAAATAAGCGGTATAATGGTTCCCTTAGTTTGAGACTCCCTTGATGTAAACAAAACATCGCGCGGTGCCCAGAGAGCTATATAAGTGATACAAAATGTAATGTAGCAATTTAAAAAAATAATTACGAACGAACCTTAATGATGTCGGATTTGAGTTTCTCGCTGAGGTGCGATTCGAGTTCTATCTTCTGGGATGTGACGCCTAACGGAGCACACTGTATCACATCCCAGAAGATAGAACTTTTCAACTTGAACAACATCTGTGTAGCATTTCTTCTTTTAAATCTACGTTCGTAATTTAATATGTATTTTATAACTGAAACATATTCAGCGTTTTTATTATCGATCTTTTTGGGGGGAGCCGAAAAATCCTTCACGCCCTCCTGAGTAGCCGCGGCTCAAATTAAGAAAACGCAAATGTAAATAATATTAAAAATTTCAGATCTTGCCTCGCAGAAAACACACTGCATTTCCATTATAAAGATAAGCCGATTAAGGCTGTTTACGAAAATATTTGCTGTTTGTTGGCATACGAAACAAATAAATACTTCCTGTGTGCGAAATGCAGAGTTCCCTTCATACCAAAGCAGGATTCATTATCTATTGTTGCTATTATTATTATATTGTTTTTATTGTTATTATTCGCACATTTTTATGTTTATAGTGCGTAAAAGATTTATAATGACGGGAAATGTTTATTTCTGGATACAGTTTTGGTTGTAACAGGCTGAGCTATTTAGCGACTGTAATGTAAACATAAACACAAGTAGGGCCCACAGCCAATCAGGGACCATTATCACATCAAACACCATTTGAATGGGACTGACAAATGGCCCGGCCGCTGTGCACCGGACCGACTTCCCTCTGAAAGTGAACACACAAAGCAAATGGACTGCTCTGAATAGAGAAATTATCGCTTGCAAATGTGGCAGCCATTATACACAGGACATTTCTCTATCTGAAAAGAACCTCCAAATAACACAATTCATGTAACACTTCTTCATAATACGTGTCCGAAAAAATGGTGTTAGATACACACGATTCAAGGTTAATTTCAGTATTGCGCTGAAACCCACTAAATTCATTTTTATGAATGGCAACACTGACATAGCAGTTCCTCTGTTCATGGGAGTAGGGATAGCTCAGTCGGTGTAGTGACGGGCTGGACGGATTGGGTTAGATTTCCGGCATTGCAAGATCGTTCTCGTCTCCAAAGCGCCCAGACCGGCTCTGGGGCCCACCCAGCCACCGAGGGGCCTTCCCCGGAGGTAAAGAAGCCAGGGCGTGAAGCTAACCACTCACCTCAACCTAGCGTCAAGGTAAAAAAATAGTGGAGCTATAACTCCACTCCTCCATATGTCTTCATGACATAGTGCTTAACTAATTAAGCAAAGGAACAAATTTACCGTACCTTACCTCTTCATGTTTTTATCATGAGCGGCCAGTGATCTCACCACGTTGTGGAACCGCGTAAATACAACGGCTGTCAGAATTACAATAAAAAGGACGGATGTGGTCAGGATGGCACGAAATTTCGTATTATAATGGTCAAGAAGCTATGAGAAACTTTATCTGTTCTTAACTGAAAGAGAGCGGGGGTGCCGCTTTTGGGCTTACTCCATCGGTGCACATGCCACACTTAATACCGGGCCTAAACAACCACTGCGGAACATCCTGTACCACTTGACTGTCTCACATCGCTACACAGCGCAAGAGACAGTCCTCGAGTTGAGAGGAGTGCATTTGCTTGTGTAAACTTCAAAACAATGGAACCGCGATATATCGATTTGCACCAGTCACAGACAAAGGTGGGGTCGCTCCCTGGAGCAGTGACAAGAGGTAAGGAAAAAGCTAAAGTTTTCTTTGTGCTTAATTAATTAAGCACCACGCCGTTAAGACGTATGGGAGAGTGGAGGTATAGATCCATCATTCTTGACCTCTTCACTAGACGAAGGTGAGCTGTCAGCTTCACGCTTCGGCTGCTTTAACCCCAGGGAAAGCGCCCCTGGTACCCAATGGATGGGAGACTGAATGAGCTCCAGAGGCGGTCTGGGCGTTGTGGAGAAAGAGAAAAATACCTTGTTATTGCCGGGACTCAAACCCGAACAGTCCAGCCGGTCGCCCATCGCTATACCGGCTCTCGCTGGCTATAAATAAGATTCAAAAGAGGCCAATTCATTAACGTTTATATAAGTTACTGAACATTAAGCGTGGGTATAGCTGCTAACTACGGGCTGGGCGAGAGAGGACTCGAGAGAGGGGTCGGAGTTCGAGTCCTGGTAGGTTCAAGAATTTTCTCTGCCCCACGTCGTCCAGACCGGCTCTGGAGTCAACCCAGCCTCCTAACCAATGAGTACCGGAAACTCTTTCCCGGGGGTAAAGCAGCCGGTGTACAACTCACCTCTGTCTAGTGAAGAGGTCAAGAGAACGTGGGTTTATACATCTACTATTTTTGCGTGTGTATTCGTTGCCGCGGTAATGTTTTTACTGAACCGTTGCCTGGAAAGGAGAGGGGATACACATACAGACACACACACAGACTGACAGGAGGGATTTATGAAGTACGCCGTTGAGTTGAGCTCAGTAGCCTTGATGTACATACAAAGTTTCATAAAGATTGGTTCACGCATTCAAACGTTGGTAGGTGTGTTACAGACACACAAGCAGCATGGTAATCTCAAAAGCTTATTTTGATTTCTTCTATATAAGGGAAATAAGCTAAAAGTACGGCGAATTCATACAGTTCGTTTGAAATTATTCTCCATTTCCGTTTGGTTCTATAGGAGACATATTGTTCAAACACGACATCTTGCGCCATGTCTTTGATATTCAGTCAGCTATCACACAAAATTCCTAACTGAGCTATAACAATCTTAAATACAGAGGGGCCCAAAAAATGTACACACACCACGGATATTTTTAAACTTGAACCTAAATGTAATGTATAGTATATAGTGAAGTGTTCTCTCAAAAGATGGTGCTAGTCACATGAATGCCAGAGCCAACTTATCGAATGGCAGACCATTAGAAAAATGACGGTGGGACGGTATGTATTCATTTTTTGGTCCCCCCCTCCCTCCCTCCCTCTCTCTCTCTCTCTCTCTCTCTANGGATGTATAGACCCAGTTTTTCTTATCCTCGGCACTAGTTGTGATGAGTAGTCAGCTTCATGCCCAGGCCGCTTTATCCCCGAGGAAAATGCCCCCGGTACCCATTGGATATGAGGTTGGGTGGACCCCAGAGCCGGTCTGGATGACATGGAGAAGTGAAAATTCTTGACCCCACCGGGACTCGAGCTCTGACCCCTCGTTCGTCCAGCCAGCAGCTAGTCGCTATACCGATTGCGCTATCCCTGCTACATACAATCGCAAAATTAGGGATATCACTGAAATAAGCAACTTTGCAATATATCAATGGGACAGAAACAGTAGGACCAACTGAATAGAGTTTAGGCGATCATCAGACAATGACGTAGACTGTTACGCCATCATTAGAAACGTACTAGATTTTATTTTCAACATTCGGCGGGCACCCAAATCACCATATCATTTATCTCATTCAGCACTTAGGACTTATCTTCCGTAAGTTTGCCTATTAGAGGTATGACGTGCCCTAAGAGATACTTTAGACAGATAACAGAAGTGATAAAGCCGTCTTAACACTCGCAAGACTTACGGAATGAAACAGAAATATCAACGATTTATGTGATTTCCTTTTAAGTTCATTATTCAGCGATGCTGACACTATTGAGACCATACAACGTCGCTGATAGGATGCTCAGTGAATGTGGAGCAGTTGGTGGAAGCAGAATTGACGGAAGGAACTGAAGTACTGGAAAAAAATAACCGCCTCAGGTCTACTTTGTCCACCACAAATCTTACATTGTTTGACCTGGTATCGCTGCCGAGTTGCAGCAGCTGGAAACCGGCGACTAAGTCTTCTGTGAGCGGCGTACACACCGAGGCTGAAGCGAGAGGACAGCACTTGTAAGCGACACCTACACACACGGTCCGCGAGAAAGCATAGGCGAACCTAGCTTCCTCGTAAATATTCAGATTTTAAAGGCGACATAAGTTATAACGCCGTTTTCTTTTAGCTTTTGATGAATTATATTATCGTGTGTTAGTGTGACACTCGGAGCGGTTTTAGATTGGCGACTGTAAACGCACAACTCGTAACTATATTTAATTACAGAGCAATCGCTGATCTCCACATTTCACAGGTCACTAGAGCAGACAGTAAAATGTTCACAGTCTGTTGCTAGACTAGACTATACCAACTCCTTCTTATAACCTCTTTCCAAGGACCAAGAAGAAAACAGTTCTCTGTTGCTGTACCACTGTTGTATTCGTGTCTGTTGGGGTTCCCAAGTGATCGCTCGCTACTTACTCAGCCAGTCTGTTGGCGCTCTGGTGGATGCCTAATAACGGCTGTTCGTCTCATCTGACTCGCGGCCGTTCCCTAGTAACGAGTCTACACGCTACAATATGTAATTTTTGCTTACCTTCGGTTCATATCGTGACAATTAATAGGAAGTCACTTAACATCTCGGTCGAGTGGGCTTCATCTTCGTAATCATGAAGTCTCGGATTCGAATCTCGCCCCTGAAGCCGGCTATCCTATCTGAGTTTTTCGTCAGTTTACTCAGTCCCTCCAGATAAATATCGGGATAGTACCTCAAATTAGACAGCGACCATTTCTTTCCAAATCGTAGCCCTATTGCTCATTCGTTAACCATCCAACCATTCGACAACCTGTTTCGGTCGTAGTTCAACATTATCGGGTGTGTACATATATAATCATTATATATATTGAATTATATTTCTGAATAAGTAATCAAATAGTGGAACAGTTAAAGGCTTTAAAAAGAATGTATTAAACGCATGACAACTATGAAAAGACATATAAATTTTGTATAGTGTCACGTAGTATTTATGACTGTAGACGGGGTATAGATTGGATATTGGATTCGTTTATACAAGTCGGAACTAGAACGCTATCGCTGAAGTACACACTTTACAAATCACTAGCACACTCATGCCTATCTTACGTATCTTATGCTATAACGGCAGCTTAGCCACTTGAACGGTCGAAAGCTTGACCATCGCCAAATTTGGGGCTCTTATATATTCCATGTCTGCTTCACCTTGTCCTATACTACGAACATGTTCATTCTCATGACTTTGTAGGAGTTCTGCTTGTCGGCTGCAAAATTTTGCTGTACAGTCATATACATGCGGAAGGCTGAAATCCGTGGGGAAATCCCGAAGCCAAGGCAAGGACCGTACAGAAAACGTTCTTCCACTATTGCGTGTTCTATCATTGCCCGGGAACGTGTTCAGAGAGCTGTTCCCTAGCAACGGCTGTTGCACTGTCGTCTGTTTACAAGGCTGTTACTTGGCAGTGGATCTACATGTCACAATATTTTCAACTTTAATTATACGGTAATTAGTGGGATTGTCTGTTTAAGTGAGAGTAATTAGGGGCTATAGACTAAAACAAACTCCGTGGTTTTAGTTCGCAAGCGAACTATATCGACCGAGCGATCGCCTATTGTCGGCGAAGTTAGTGCCAACTTTAGGGGATAGAGGGTGTCACGTGGTCAGCGCAATGGATCCCCACGGTCGTTAATCTCGGTTTTATAGACCGGAGCCGCTATTTCCTTGAAATAGCTCCCCAATTATCCTCACGAGGTAGAGTGGAACCCGTTCCAGACCCATTACTTCTCAGAAAATTTTGTAGCGCCGGGAATCGAACCCGGAACCTCTGGATCTGTACAACTAAGGCTGGGGCCACACGAGCGCACAAAATGCGTCCGTTGTAACGAACGTACTTCATGACGGACGTTGCTGAGGACACCACACAGTTGCAGAATGCGGTGCGTAGTTTTTTGTCTATAATGGAGCCAGAAGAAAGCGTAGCATTCGCCTCTCTTGTTTATTTCTACAACGGACGCATTATGTGCGTTCGTGTGGCCCCAGCCTGTAGGTAATCGGTAAATGTTTTTGGCTCAGGTAATATTCAAGCCAATAACGGATGCAGAATCCTGTTGCTGTGACATCTCCCATACTTCCAGTTATACTGAGCGCAGTGTACAGGAAGGTTGTTTGGGTTAAGTTGTAACTGGTTCATCGCGTATTATCATTAGCACTTGTGAGTAATTGAAGTATAGTCATAAAATTTCGTTATGACAAAATAAAAACTTCTCAGCCGAGTTTATGACGGTTTCGGCATTCTTTAAGGCACGTCGTAATATAAGAGACAATAAAATATTTTAAGGAATAAGATAGCAATAGAGCAATGGAGTTACTCTCAATAAAAGAAGACCTACTGCGCGCCTTTATGGCTTAGTGCGTATTATTAGCTAGAATATGACTAATGCAAGCGGACCGTCACGCGACATCTAAACATCCACATTTTAACCTTTCAGAGCACAGTACCTGCTATGTGAACCACCTGCTTTAACATTATAAAGGTCTACATTTCGATCTCGGGGGTATTTTATAAATTTCTTATTATTCCCAGAATGGACAGGAATTACTTCCTAAATAGTATCGAATTGTTGCTCTTTGTAAAGGGGAGGAGACACCCTAGCGCTTTATTTCCTCATTTCTTCTTTCCACTGATAAAGTTTCGATTCATTTCCTCACACGATATTTCATCTGTCATAATATCACCTCCTTTCACATAAATAAACCAAAAAATAAATATAAGAATTGCACAGAAATGTCGAATACACTGTATTATATGCGATTTAAATCAATTGTTGTTCGGAATAAAATTGTTGCTCTCCGATTATAGAAGTTAGGCCATGCGCGTGGCGTCAACATTTTGACTTCTAATGCGCATACCGTTATTTTCCTTCAGATGCCACTTATTCAGTTTTGTTTAAGGAGATGGTCTACATAAATTTCTGAAATTTGATAGAAATCGTTACAGTGGTTTTCGAGAAAATAGCAATTTTGTTCGTGGGGCCCATTTGAATGCTCCCTATATTAGGAGATAGAATTTTCGTATTCACCGAGAACTGACCTTTGTTGATAAATTCTTATTAGTACCGAAATCGAATAAAATCCGCTCAAATGTTCATGCGCTAGCGAGGGCCACATATTTACTGAGAGAAGGCATTCAAAAAATCACTTTTCCATAATCGGAGTGGGGGGCGGGGGTGAGAATATGTGTAAATCCGTCAGTAGTCTCAAGATCTATTTTCTTCACCGCCAAAATACTTCGCCCCATAAATAATACGTGTGTGTGAAGTGAAAACAAACCGTATCCTGTCCGCGCTTGGGTTACACCACCTGGCTACATGATAAAATATACTTAACTGATTGTTACGGTTTGGTTGAACTGTTTGTAGATGAAACCAGTGGGGGCACGCGGTAGCGTAGTTGGTTGAGGCACTATGCTACAAGCCGGAAGGTAGCGGGTTCGAGTCCCGATAAGGTCACTGGATATTTTTCAATTGACGCAGTCCTTCCAGCCGCACTATGGCACTGAGGTTAACTCAGCCTCAAACAGAAATGAGTACCACGAATCTTCCAGGGGGGTAAAGGACGGCCGGCGCTTAAGGCTGACATTACCGCCATCTGTGAGCCGACTGTCTAGAGAAAATGTGGGAGCCTCTACGTCTCACAACCCTATTGGCCTCCACGGGCTGTTACGAGTGTAACCTTACCTTTTTATCTTACCCTAAACTTATCGGAATTCTGGTGTTGGTTTGCCATGGTGTTGTTGACATTCAACTGTCATGTATCAAATGTACTCAGCAAATGCCAGAGAGGCTCCACGTCGTTTTGACATTTCGAAGCCATCGCCCATAGATACCTGCTCTGACGGACTCTTTAAATATTTTAACATTTCGTGAATCTGAGAACCAAATATAGAACTGTGTGTCACGTGATCGCATTTACAGCCATAACACTGTATTCCTGTTTCGTGTTCCCCAGTATGACAGGGTTCACAACGTGAGTTACGTTTCTGGCTTCCAACAGTGCACTAAAACGTAACATTCGATTTTACTGATGGTGGTCATGAAAACAACAAAGAATCTCTCGTTTGTTGCTGCTGGTTATCTCAGAAATTGGAAAATAACATGAAAATCGGATCTTTGTTTGTGTGCTCATTACTAGAAAAATACTCGTTCTTCGCCCAGCGTGCTGTTTCTTTGTCAATTTGAAAGTAGGAATAACACCCACTTCCTGTATTCATTGTTAATTAATGTCTGGTCATCATATATTTTTTCTTA
This sequence comes from Cryptotermes secundus, assembly GCF_002891405.2. NCBI lineage: Eukaryota > Metazoa > Arthropoda > Insecta > Blattodea > Kalotermitidae > Cryptotermes > Cryptotermes secundus. The sequence goes on from NW_019737983.1 coordinate 108,426, forward strand.
AAAACTTCAAAGACAATTAAGTCAGCAGTTTCGTAATTTGTTTTCATCGTTTTTACTGGAATGCCACAACCATCAGTCTATTTGCTCTGCAGTTTGATAAGTAACACACGGAAACAACTGCCGGTAATTAATACGCCCAGACACATGTTTCTTGGGAAGAAAACGTGATGATACGCAATGCAAGAAATGAACAAAGAAACATGACATCTCAAAAGAAATAAATATATCACACTAACTAACTAACTGGGAGAAGTTCATGGAGGTAGGCCTAGGCTCACTGGAGCTGTAGTTCCAAGGAAAAAAAAAACTAACTCCATGTAGATGAACCCTTTTTGAGAAGCATTCAAGAATTTCCCAACATTTTATGAAACTCGAAATTTCATGACCGTGTTCACAAGAGCCCCCCACTGGTGCCTATCCTCAGCCAGACAAATCCAGATCAAACCACCCTTTCCTGTTTCTCTAAGGTCCATTTTAATATCATTCACATACACACGTCTTGGTCTTCTTAGTGGTCTCTTTCCTTCTGCTATTCCCACCAATAATCTACATGTATTCAGTCTCTCATTCGTGCTACATGCCCTGCCTATCTCATCTTTCTTGACTTTATCATTCTAATTACACTTGGCGAAGAGTACGAGTTATGAAGCTCCTCATTATTCAGTAAATATACGACACTACAGACCTTAAAAAGAAATTTGAATTCTGTCCATAGGAAAAAATTTACAGTAAGCAGCGAATTTCATGTAAGCATATGACATCTATGGAAGATTTCCTGTACTAATTTAAGATAATATTAAAGGAACCCCGTCTACAGGCACAAAATTTAAGCACATACGTATACCTTATGAAATTACAGTACACACGCAATCAAATAAAATGTGTTTTTCTGTCATCACTGTGTCTAAGCATGTACCACCGAAACGTCAGCAACATTACCCATATCCACGCGACGTAAAAGCCGAACATCAGAATCGGCATCAACAATGAACAACGCTGAATATGTAAACCAGCAAACTGTATATGTATGGATGTTCTCTATTCAGTCCGCGGTAGAAAACTTGGAAAGTGGCAAAATAGAGACAGGAAAGTTAAATTTCTATATGTATGCAAACTTTCATTATGGAGGGACAAAAGTTCTGAAAATGCAGAATTTCAGGTTAATGCCATATCAGCGAACTGCCTAGTACCAACACGTTGCATGTAGTAGGTCACTAACCAGTAGGCAGTCTTTTGTTTCAGTATACAAAATTAAATCTGTCCGTATGCTTAACTAATTAAGCACTACTCCATGAAATGTGTGGGGGAGTGGATGTATAGATAAATATCTTATCGACCTCGACACCAGTTGGAGTTTAATGGTCAGCTTCACTCCCCTGCCGCTTTAACCCCGGGTAAAGTACCCAGGTACCCACTCGATAGGAGGCTGGGTGGGTCCCAGAACGGCTATGGACGGCGTGGAGGAGGGAATTCTTGACCCTAACCGGACTGGAACTCCGACCCATCGGTCGTAGCCACTTCCTATACCGACTGCGCCATCCCGGCTCCCTTAAGGTCGCGGGTTCGATCCCTAGTGAGATCACTGAATTGTTCAATCGACCTAATCCTTCCAGCTGTACTATGGACCTGGGGTTGAGTCAACCACTACTAGAAAAGTGTACCAAGACGCTTCTTGAGGGTAAAGGGCGGCCAGTGCTTAAGGCTGACAATCTCACCGCCATCTTTGAGCCGAATCTCTGGAAAATATGTGAGCCTCGACGTCTCAAATCCCTATGGGCCTCCACGGCCCGTTGCAGGGATAGTTTTACAATCCTTTTTTTGGTAATAAAGCTTTCATATGGATATAAAAAGTACGATTTACGATTGACTAATTGTGCTTGTTGTTTGTGGGAGATAGCGTTAAAACGTCATCGTCGACACGTCATCCAATAAAACGTAGGACTGGAGATGTAACACGGGAGAAAGCATGGGAACTTACTAAGAAGAAAGCTTATATGGCAAACGGTGAGTCTTGCAGCTGAATTCTCAGCGGGTCTTACTTTGATGAGTCATACTCAGATTTGTCCAGCTCGATTAGTTCACCACAGGAAGACGGAAGTGCCAGATGGCAGCAGATCCAGATGTTGGGAATCCAGAACACGTCACGCTTGAAACAGATGTCTAACTTATCACGATGAACCGACGAGTAGCAGGATTGCACGTATCGGTACCCGAACCCACAACACTGCAGCCTACAGCCGGGTTTGCGAGGGTTCTGCTGAAATCTGCACGAGAGGCTCGGTCGGTTTGGGTCGCGAAAATCGATATATGCCGCTCGCGTCGCTTCTCCTCTGCAGCCGGGTTGTCCCGGAGCTTCGCGCTCTATCCACACCAGCATGCCTCAAACGCATCCCTTGTCCACCGCTCCTGTCTTATTTCCGTCTCTTCCTCCTTTTATCATCATTCATCATCATCCTTGCCAGCACCAGGCCTCTTAGAGACCTGTTACACATGTTACAAAACAGGCTGGCCTATTGGTGCAGCTCTACACGTGCGTTCGGGAAGTGCTTTTTACAAATCTTGGTCGAATAATCGCCCGGTTACCCTTACTGAAGATTATCATGGTTTTCCTGAGTCCTGCCAGGCAAATGACGAGATAGGACCTTGATTATGTCCTTCCACATCCTTTTCAATTCACCTAGTTCTGGATACTGTCAGCGTTGTAAACCACAGATCGAACCAAAATTTCGATTTTTTCCAAAAATGCTTTCAATTTTGGTTGATCAATTATAATTTTCAGATCGAGATCTTGTAGAACACCGACATTTCGGAGGAGCATGTTACTTCCATAATCAAGATTGATGTGTAATTAAAAAACTGCAAATTCTATCACAGTTTATCCTAAAAGAAAATCGTTCTTTTTCCAGTACTACGTCTGTTGAGACCTGATGTCGACGTTTTCTATTTTTCTTTTCTTTCTTTTTTTTTAGTTTCCTCATGGCGTGAGACTGAGTCCACTTGGTACTGCGGCCATTGTTTGGCATACTGTGTCATCCCTAGATGATAGATGGTGATGACCGTGGAGCAATTGTTGGGATGCGAATTGGAAGGGGAAACCGAAGTACTCGTCGAAAACATGCCCCAGTGCCACTTCAACTACCACACATCCCACATGATCTGACCCGGGTTCTAACCCGGGTCGCCTGAGCTTTGGCACTGCCTGATATGAACATTAAAAAACAGGATTGTTCCATCGTTTAACAGGTTCTCCTGAACTCTGTCCCCTTTCGCTTTATACTTTAAGATGCTTTTTCGAATCCTGTCAGAGTTCAACCGGTCAAGCTACTACTTCTAGTTCCTTTAGCATTGTTCACTAAATTTTGTTATTTGTTGAATCTGAAGTTCTCTCATTTCTCTTATGTCTCAAAGGGGTGTAGCTAGTTACGAACCGCATTTCGGCCCTATCAGTTTCGATTATGTGTTCTCACTCTCCATGATTAACTACCATAAGTCGGCCGCGCCATAGCTCAAGCGGTTTGTCGCTGGCTTCCCACCGCGGCGGGCCGGGTTCGATCCCGGGTCTGGTCAAGTGGGATTTGTGGTGGACAAAGTGGCGCTGGGGCAGGTTTTCTCCGAGTACTTCGGTTTCCCCTGCCAATCTTCATCCCACCAATTGCTCCACAATCACCCTCACCTATCATCTGGGGCTGGTACAATAGGCCAGAAGTGGTCGCAGTACAAGGGACTTAGTCCCACCCCACTAACAAAAAAAACTACCATAAGGCACTGGTGGTATAGCTAAAAGGTATCCCTGTAACAGGCCGTGGAGGCCCATGGGGTCGTGAGACGTCGAGGCTCCCACATTTTATAGACAATAGACAGGTGGCTGTCAGGTTGTCAGCCTTATGCGCCGGCCGTCGTTTACCCCCAAGGAAGATTCGTTGTACTCATTTCTGTTAGAGGCTTAGTCGATCCCAGGGCCATAATGCGGCTGGAAAGATTAGGTAAATTGAAAAAATTCACCTCATCGGGACTTGAACCCGCGACCTTCCGGTTTGTAGCATAGTGCCTCAACCAACTACGCTGGCAAATGTCCTATAAAATCATATAATATACCTAGAAGCTGGCGATGGGTTGCCAATTTGACAAGTTTTTCGATTTTAACATTCAAATCCCTTTTCTCCTTCGTCGGATAATTATGTACGAACTAACTAAAGGCTTTTTTTTTTTCAGTAGCCTGTCATTAATGAATACAGGCATGTTGCTTCTAAGTGTCTTCGTTACCATGAAAAGAATAATTTAATTTTTCTTTCAGGGGAATCATGCAGCCATATCACACAAATTGTATTCTGAGAATTTTATGTCATTTTGATTATTTATCAACACATAAATTAAAGATGACGAGACGGGCCGGATTTGTCCCAAACCCTCCAGGGAAAAACAAACTTGGGAAATTAGATGACACTCACTCATGGAGCTGAGCCCTTCTTGAGAAGTCGCCAATTCCGCAGCTGCTCAAGAGCTTCCCAGCATTTTATGGAACCCGAAGGTTCATTACCGTCTTCACAAGAAACCTCCACTGGTCGCTATCCTCAGCCACATCAACCCAATCTATACCATCTCATCCTATCTGTCTAAGATCCATTTTAATATTGTCCAACCACCTACGCCTTGGTCTTCCCAGTGGTCTCTTTCCTTCTGGCTTTCCCACCATTTTTTTTTCTTCCTTGGCACTACAGCCTCAGTGGGCCTAGGCCTACCTCCATGAACTCCGTTCATTTCGGTTTTTCTAGATCTTACACATATGGTAGGACTCCTTGGGCGAGTGATCAGCTCTTCGCAAGGCCTCTACCTGTAGATAAACACAGAAAAACGCATACAAACATCCATGCCCTGAGTGGGATTCGAACCCACGATCCCGGTTTCCGAGCGAGCGAAGACAGTGCATGCCCTAGACCGCTCGGCTACCGTGACCGGCGGCTTTCCCACCAATATCCTATAGGAATTCCTCTCCTACCCCATTCGTGCTACATGCCCTGCCCACCTCGTCCTCCTTGACTTGATCATTCTAATTATTCTTGGAGAAGAGTACAAGTTATGAAGCTCCTCATTATGCAGTTTTCTCCAACTTCCTGTCACTTCATCTGTCTTCGGTCCAAATATTCTCCTCAACACCCTGTTCTCAAACACCCTCAGTCCATGTTCCTCCCTTAACGTCAGAGACAAAGTTTCACACCCATACAGAACAAGAGGCAAAATTATAGTTTTGTATATTCTAATGTTATGTTTTTAGACAGCAGATGAGAAGACAAAAGGTTCTCGACTGTATGGTAGCAAGCATTACCCGAGTTCAATCTCCTCTTAATATCCTCCTCAATCAGGTTTCGTTTTGCCATCGTCGCTCCCAAATATTTGAACTGTGCCACATTTTCAAAACATCTGTTTCCTATATTTATGTCATTATTTTGCCCTGCATGTCCATGATTTATTCTGACCGTCTTACAGTGCATACATTTATTCACCTTACTCTTCTCTCTTGCACTACATGTTTCAGCACTAAAGTACCATCTTCAGGTGCTTTTCTATGTACGTCCAACTACTTCATTGCATGCCCTGTTGTCTTTATACTAAAATGATTAAAATATATATTCGTCATAGATAATGATAAATTTTAAATATTAAAGCTGTTCAGGATTTTTCATCCTTATGTCGTATCTCAATACGCGAGTCACACCTATCTTCTTCTATCGGAGTATTCTTCCTACTTTCATGTGTGTATTGTGCTTTGTGTTGTGTCTTGCTCCTGTGACTGCGTGTGTTATCTCTGTGTCTACTTCTATACCAACCTCCTTGCTTGCGTCAATTAAAGTAGATATAGGGAAAGAGCATGTATTTTAAAATAAACTATGAAGAAAATTTCATGTGTGTGTGTGTGGATTGGATTAACGTGTCTCAGGATAAGAATCAGCGGCGTACTTACGTGAATATGGTTGGTTAAGTAAAGGGATCATGTTTATTGAAGAGCCACGGACCTCTCTAAGTCTCTAACATTACAGTCTCAGCCAGTGAGCTCGATCAACCCCCTTGCTGACAATGTCTAATTATAAACACACGGGCTAAATTATTAAACATTTGCTAACTATTCCAGATAAAAAATATCAGTGCCTTTAAGCGAGATATCTCGTGTGTTACATGGAAAGAGTGAAGGATCGTACACTATATTCAGTATCCTAATTCCCATAGCCTTGTGCAAATGAAATCTATTTGTAAATGGTATGAGGATGAAATTCCGGGCGGAGACAAACGGATCTGATAAAGGCAGGGTCTGTTGACACAACCCTCAGACGTGAATGGACCTGTCTGCGCTTTCTGCGATGCTGTCAATCACAGGAGACAGATTTAAATATTAAGTGAAATAATCTGTACACAGAAGCACATAACTGAAATGTATACATAGTTAGTTCAAGCAGGGCAGTGTTTGCCGCATTGTTGTTTCCATGGGAACCAATTTATGTAGGATTTGAGGTTCTCCCATCGGTGGTTACGAAGAGTTTTATATTCTAGGGTATAACGCCGAGCAATCCGTTAGAAATCAACCGATGTTTCGGAGGAACATATCACATGGCCTCGCCATAGCTCAAGCGGTTAGTCGCTGGCTTCCCATCGCGACGGCCCGGGTTCGATCCCGGGTCTGGTCAAGTGGAATTTGTGGTGGACAAAGTGGCGCTGGGACAGGTTTTCTCCGAGTACTTAGGTTTCCCCTGCCAATCTTCATTCCACCAATTGCTCCACAATCACCCTCACCTATCATCTGAGGCTGGTACAATAGGTCAGAAGTGGCCGCAGTACAAGGGACTTAGTTCCACCCCACTAGCAAAAAAAAAATCACATCGTAAAGATGGAGGCAATATGTTCCACCGAAACATCATTTGACTTTCATCGGCCTTTCATCTGATTTTAAATTCGTATTTGTTTGGATTATTTTCGACCCTGAAGATGGAGGCGATATATTTCTCCGAAACATCCCAGAATACAGTGCTCTTCATAATATAATTTAGTTACGAATGAACCAGAAGATGGACGCCATAAAGGGCACTGTTTCAGACTGTACGACGGTGAGGACCTTTAGAGAACCAAAATAAGATAACTCAGACTCTTATCAACGTGCCTATTCGTAACAATCAATATTTTTCCTAGAACTTCCGAATTTCGTAGCGAGAATATTCAGTGAAATTGATTTCGGAGTATTCCTTGAGGGCCTTCACGTGTGAAAGTGGATTAGAGGAAGTGTTATTGGTGGGAACCTTAGCAAGAGAAGGAAGTATTTCATTTTTCCTTTGATTTTCCAAAGATTATTTCAGTAGATGCGCAAAATATTGGTTCAAGGAGGAGCACAGAGCAATACTGAGAGACGTGGATACATGACGATATAAACAGAGGAAGAACAGCGGGCGAAATGATACATTCCACGCATTTGGCATTATATAGGTCAGACAAAACAGGAAACAGTGAAATGCGTGAGAAAGTTAAGGTCGATGGCACGACTGTAGATATTACTGCATACAGGGAACAATCGAAAGAGACCATATGGGCAGAATGGGTAAAAACGCGGACCCTGGGGACAAAGCTGACTAAGACTTTCCATTTAATTTTTAATTGACATTAAAATTGTCAGGAGCCGGGATAGCGCAGACAGTATAGCGACTGGTTACGGGCTGGACAACCGAGGGGTCGGAGTTCTAGTCCCGGTAGGGGCAAGGTTTTTCTTCTCTCCACATTGTCCAGACTGGTTCTGGAGCCCACCCAGCCTCCTCTCCAATGGATAACGGTGGCTCTTTCCCCGGGAGTAAAGCGGGAGTGGTACCGGACTAGTACCGAGGTCAAGAATATGTGGATCTATACTAGTACATCTACTCCCCTATACGTCTTCATGACGTAGTGCTTAATTATTTAAGCAGAGGGACAATTCTACCTTTCTTGCCATTTTACACTGCGGGGCACGCGGTAGCGCAGTTGGTTGTGGCACTCTGTTACAAGCTGGAGGGTCGCCGGTTCGATTCCAGGTGAGGTCACTGGATTTTTCAATTAATCTAAACATTTGAGCCGCACTATGGCCGTAAGTTTGACTGAGCGTCTGACCTAAATGAGTACCATGAATCGTCCTGTGGGTAAAGGGCGACCGACGCGTAAGGCTGATAACCCCACTGCAATCTGTGCGTCGGTTGTTTAGAAAATGTGGGAGCCTCTACGTCCCACAACCCTACGGACTTTCATGGCTTGTTACAGGGATAGATTTACCTTTTTACATTTGTAAATTTATACTTGTCGCTAACCTTGCCATATAGATTAAAGCGTCATAAGTTATTTCCAGAGCCTCGTGTTACAGAGCACGGTTGCTAATAATTACTCGCCTCCCCAAAATAACTGCGTTCTGATAGTTCATGCGACATAAGCTTTCTTGCTAGACTGCTACCCTCCCACCTCCATCCTACACCTTCAAAATTATGCCGCTCTGCCCGCCCTCTTTCGATTTAGATCCGATCCATGTACAAAATGGCAGTCGCCACCCTGCAATGTAAAGAGCGCGGCTTTCTGTCACCCGAGGTGTAGCATCTTTGACCAAGGCCTTCAGAAACAGCTCACGCTGCCGCGTCACAAAAGGGAAGAACTTGAACCTCATAACAACTTCCACACTGCTTGCTATTGATGGACAATGGCTGAAAGCGATACCCATTTGTCGTCTTTACTTAAGCACCCATTCATTCCTCCCTTTTTCCCATTTCATCTCGCAATATAGTTAAAAAATTTAAGAGCACATTTAACCCATTAAACACCAAACACGATACGTTCTAATAGATTCTAAAGGGTTCCGACGGTGGTGGATAACACACAGACTTACCGGTTTTGGGGGACTTTTTCCATCGTCCAGAATTCTAGAAAATAGAAAACACGACGTTTCGGAAACTGCTTCTGTTTCCGTCTTCAGGTGAGGAAGGAAGGCACCTACTCAGTTGGGCCCCTTTGAGATTAGCTCTTTGTAAGGGGCCCAACTGAGTAGGTGCCTTCCTTCCTCACCTGAAGTCGGAAATAGATCCAGTTTCCGAAACTTCGTGTTTTCTATTTCCTAGAATTCCGGACGATGGAAAAGTCCAGAAACCCAGTAACTCTGTAAGATATGTCCTGTTTAGAAACGCAAATGCACACAGTTTTGGACATGCTTATCACTTAACAGCGTCTCAGTGAAAGGAAACCAATTAACTTCATGAAGCCGAGGTCTTCTTGAGACTCTAATAGTTGCTCAGCGACTCAAGAAATTCCCAGAATTTTATGAAAACCAAAAGTCCACCATTGGACCCAATCCTCAGACAGAGGAATCCTGTCCTCCCAGCCAGTTTCTTCAAAATATATTTATAAAATTATATCTCTTTATCCATGCCTAGGTTTTTTCAAAATTATTTCTTTTCTTCAGATTTCCCCACCAAAATTTTGTATGTATCTCTTCTTTCTCACATATGTTAGTCCCACTAAGCTGATCCTCCTTGACGTCAGGTCATAATAATACCCAGTAAGAAGCACAAATTTTGAAGTCCCTCATGCAAAATTCTCTAGCCTTTCTTTATTTCTAAATTCTCTCTTCAGTACCCTCTTCTGAAATACCCTCCCCCTCTGTGCTCCTTCCCTTATGAGAGAGATAAATTTGCATACCCATACAAAACCACGGGCAAAATTACAATTTTGTATGTTTTCCTTTGCAGTTTAATAACCGGTCGAATGAAAAGGAAATATTTTGCTTTCCAGATATCCGACTTATCTTAACGATACACAAAATAAATTGTATATCTGAACGAAAGCAGCACGGGAAGATTTCGCTCCTCGACCCGGTATTACTGTTTCAATTAGATCGTTTTAATTCGAACGTTACCGCTTTGCCAGCCTGCTCGTTTCGTTCTGTTATTGTTTGTAAATGTCATCCGTAAATACTTGTAACTCCTTATGCTCTCTTATAGATGGCGATAAATGGGGGGGGGGGCGACTGGACAAAGGCACGGTATGAAATTTGGCGAAAATAATTCTCATGGTTCTCGACTGAATTCGACACTGCATAAAAATTCGTTCTATTTAATCATCAAAAGCGCTTCCCTACTTCTCGCAAAGTTGCTCAGATAAATGCATAACGAGTTGCGCATGAGAGGCGTTACAAAACGCCTGTAGATTTCATGCAAAATAACTTTTATTTGTGTTCATCTTTAACCCTAGTCAAAGTCAAAGTTATGTTACGACTTACGGTCAGTCGCTCAGCGTGTCTCTGTGTCAAGCAGCAATCTGGGGCCCAAGACCAGATTTTTATTACTGTCAGACAGTTGCGGGTCCATTGATTTGGGCGTCCTCTCTGACGGTAGGACGAGTCTGTTTACAATTGCTGCTTGTCCTCGACAGCTCAGTCATTCTCGGGTCCGAGGGCTCAATAGACTTCGCCAAGCTGTAGGGTCAGGTCCCCGTATTTATATCCCCCAGGGACAGGGTAGCCCAGCTATAACCCCAAGCACTGGGTTCCCTTTTCGTCGCTTTCTATGACTCGCGAGGTTAGGTGGAGGTATTCGAACCTGCCTCTACGCGGGGTATTTAAAGACTCAGAGCCAGGGTTACTTCATGATTGGCGGTTAGCTCCAATCAGTTCGTCTTGGCGCCAAGTCCCTTGAGAACCACGACCAGAGTCCCCCCCCCCCCTTTGAACTCTTGCAGTAATAGTCCTTATGTAAAATCCTCTCTGATGAGAAGATGGGTTTGTCTTTTATTAATAGGCTATATTTATTGTGTAATATATGAAAGTTACGTTCGTACCTCACAGGGAACGTATTACGTCTCCGCTACAGAGACCAAGCGGTTGTTAAGGAAACAGTCGCTGTTTATTGTGAGAACCATACGGAACACACAAATACACTGTGTGGGCAGAATGCAGAGGTTTATGATGTTAAAGCAGATGGTACATATAGTAACCAATGGGTTTTAATAGAATTAAAATTGTGATGGGTAGACAAATTTTAGTAACACTCACGGACATCAAATGTCATGGAAATCCGTTCAGCAAACCTCGATTTGATATGTGTGGACAGACAAACAGCAGACATATCGAAGCAAATAGACATAGTTTTTGCAACGTTGGTCGCCAGCGCGCCAAAAATGAAGACACGTGATAAATATAGATTGTTGCATAACCGACAAGGCCGCACGAATCGCATTGTGACATGTCTGTATGTGGCACTCAAACAGAATAACAGCCTTCATCAATAAATATGCGACTTTTTTATAGCTGGTTATTTAACGATGCTGTCACTACCGATGACCGCCTCTGTGATCTAGTGGTCGGAGTTCCTGGCTACAGATCGAGAGGTCCCGGTTTCGATTCCCGGCACTACCACATTTTCTGAGAAGTTGTGGGTCTGGAACGGGGTCCACTCACCTTCGTGAGGATAATTGGGGCGCTAGTTGAATGGAAAAGTAGCGGTTCCGGTCTAGAAAACCGAAATTAAAGGCCGTGGGGATTCGTTGCGCTGACCACGCGACATCCTCTATCCGGGGCGTGAAGCTGACCACTCACCTCCAACTAGTGTTGAGGTCAAGAAAATGCGGATCTATACATCCACTCCCCTTACGCCGTTATGACGCAGTGCTTAATTAATTAAGCACAGGGACAGTATATGATGAGAGAAACAAGCCATGCTGGATGGGTCCCTTGTCACCATGGCATGGCGCGTCCTCAGGTTGCGGATGGAGGAGACGGCCTCCAGATATGGAGGGTCGCTGCGAATATATTGAATAAAAGTCGTAGACAGCCGACAACTGGTGGTCTTCCAGTTTGGGGGCTGGGCGTGGGGCTATCAACTCTTCGCCGTAAATAAAATAAGCTTCTTACTAAAGATCTCAAGAAGCCTCGGACCTGGACGGATTCCTTGGATAAACGACTGAAGCGAAAGAAAATGGATATGAGATTTGGTACGTGGAATGACAGAAGTATGTAGAGGGCAGGTTCGCTCAGGGCGGTGGCGGAAGAAATATCAAAATATAAGTTAGATTTAGTGGGAGTACAGGAGGTCAGATGGGACGGAGTACATTACGAACACCACACCGGAGAGCCCGTTGAACACACGGGGCTTTTCTTCCGTAAAATTGCCTGTTGAATGTATGATGTGACCTCAGAAATGTTTTGGACACAGTGAAATTTATGTTCAGCATCGGCGTTAGTGGGGTTGGGGAGCAATACACATACCCCACCCATGCATTTGTAAAATAAATCAAAATTAAGGATACATGTAAATACATTCATACCTCGGCCTACGTCTTCCCGACTTACGAATTTCCGGATTTACAGTCCCATCAACACCAAATAGACTTATGCCTTAAATTTTTGGACTTGCGAAGCAAAACTCGAATATTGAAACTTGGACATATTTTTAGCAAACCCAGTCCTCTACAGACCATTCATCTGGCGTCTTCTACCCAGCTGAATCCCTTCCATAATCTCCCATAAACAGAGCTCTCCTCTCTAAATTCAACGAGGGGCTGGGGATGTTAATATTATTGTTTATGAAGTGTACAAATGCCCTGGTACCTAGAACCGTGACTCTTAACGATAATGTTTCTATGCTCCGGTGGTTGATACCGTAAATTTCAAGGCTCCATAGTAAAATATAAATCAATTTTCTTGTCAGTATTTTAATAACTTAAATATTTAATACTGTACAGTTACTAGGTTCTACCTCTTATCATTGGTCCCAACTGAGAAAGTTTTACCTGAAGACGGAGTCTCCGAAACGTTGTGTTTTTAAATAAAAACAGGATTGTGTTTTCAATATAAGCAGGACGATGGATAATTTCCAGGAACATAGTATTTGTACTCAATTTTTTTTTATTCGTTTTATTTTTATTTAAAGCTATGTTTCGGAGACAGAGCCCAGTTTCCGAAACGTTGTTTTGAATAAAAACTTGAAGACGGATAATGTCCAAAAAGTAAAAAAAATATATTAATATGCCACGGCCACAAAATATATCCTTATTTAATTCTATATTATTTCAAGTCCATTTATTTAATTTTAAGAATAAAGAATCATAGCGTTCACTGATTTTAAAATACTGGAAATGACCGAGCTTTCCAGGGAAGTAACCCTATACGTCCCGTGTTATAATGGACTTGACTTAACGATTTTTCACCTTTCGGGCGATTTCCGGTAAGATGTTCAAGCTTTAACACAGAGGTGCGACTGCGTATCAAATATGAATACCAAAAATTAAAACTATTCTTTAAAAAAGAATTTTTATATCCTGAATACTTAGAGCGATTCACATAAATAGCCTTAAATAACTTAAAAGTTAATTTATACACAAATATTTTGACGTTACCCCCTTCGAATAAAAAATCCCTGGCGGCGTCCAACTACATATCTGGGAAATTTCGTCTCTAAAGTTGGTAATTGGTTGCTGTTGTTACTTTTGTTTATATCGCCCAAGTTCTGAAGAAGCTGATGCCGCTTCTAGGTGAAGCCACGTACCGACAAGAGAACGGCGCCCAATATGACGCGCATGGCAACACAGACACTGATGTATCTAACCAACCCGTCTCGAATCAATGCCAAACAACACTCCAGTTCGCGTTAAGCACATATAATGAAGGTCCCTTGCGAAATGTGTTATATGAATACACCCTTATCGTCATATAGTATCACAACAGCGGATGCATCAATATGGAACTAATTTGCTGGTCCTTCCGGTACAGTCGTGGTTTCTGTTACACATGTTTCTGCGAACCAACTGTGTATTCCAAATTGTAGTGCACATATTTTCATATACGTTTTTCCACTTTGCATGCCTCATTGGTCTTGATGTTCATTTGTTGTTTATAATAATCCATAGTCACAAAGCCATCATATTTCAGATATCGCATTGCATACAGCCAGGAATTATTTATCATAGCACTTGTTTAAATGTTTGTCATAATGAAAAGAGGTAAAATATAAGCTATACACATTCATGAAAGAACAAAGCTAATCTAATAATTGATAGGCCCTTTGAAAATGTGGAAAAGTTCGTGTGAATGGCACTAGCAAATAAAGATTTAATTTCTAAACAAATTAAGAGAAGATTATATTTTTAGAATGGGAGCCGGTATAGTTAACTCGTTATAGCGAAGGGCTACGGACTGGAAGGCTGGGATTTGATTCCCGGGAAGAGTGTCATTTTTCTCTACTCCACAGCGTCAAAACCGATCTGGATCCCGCCTAGCTTCCTGTACAACGGTTTCACAGGAGTAAAACTGCCGAGGCGTGAAGCTGATTAATCACCTCCATCTAGTGCAGAGGTCAAGGAATGGTGGGGCAAGATCTCCACTCCCGAATAGTTCTTCATGGCGTGATGCTTAATTAATTATGCAAAGGGACAACTTTACTTTTACCTTTTTTTTCAATTTGGAGAATTCTTGCCATCAATCAGTTCAGAACAGCCTGTTCTTCCGTCAACACTTAAGTATTAAAACATAAAAAGATTTTTCTTATCCTTTTCTGTGGGTGTGAAACTTGGTCTCTCACAGAGGATGAGCTGGCCAGATCATACAATACCCACGGGAGGGGTGAGAAATGCATACGAGTGTAAGGTTTGGTAGGAAAATATGGAGTGAAGAGGGCACTAAGTAAAGCTAGACGTAGATATGAAGATACTACAGGATAATAGAGAGCGGACTGGTTTCAACTGGCTCAGAATAGGGACTAATACACGGCTTGTGAATTTGCTAATGAACTCTTGGGTTCCGCATAAAGTTGGGAGTCTCTGTAACTGTAGTAACTGTAAGCTTCTCAAGGACTGTGAAGAAAGCAGTCTTCTGGGATTTGGCACCGTGTATATGTGGTGTTAACCGACTGCTTTTACCGGTTCTCACGGTCTCTTCGCTTGCAGATTTCTTATATTTTTTCTTCTACCCTGAAGATGGAGCCTCCGAAACGTCGGTTAACACCACATATACACGGTGCCAAATCCCAGAAGACTGCTTTCTTCCTAGTCACCGCCGTGAAAGCCTCAAATCTTACATTCTCAAGGACTCTCTTACATTACATTAATGAATCTTACAGGCTACTTTATGTGATGTACGTTGTTTTTGTACGTCTGCTGGCTATGAAGACATTTATAAAAATTCGGTTCGAACTTCATATGCGATTAAGTACTGTACTGGAACCATCGTTTTCTTCCTTCTTATGTCAAGCGTTTCGTCTAGCAACACAGCTTCGCGATCTGTCTATAACTTAATGCATCGATACGAACCAAAACTACTGTCATGTGTAGGGGGTTGTGCGTGACATATAAGACGAGTTCTGGATTGGATGATTGGATGTACTGACCCCTTGTACTTGTACACAGAACTTGGAACTACGGGCAATACAGCGCTATCGCTGATCTACACACTTTACAGATAACCGTTACACAAACACTAGGGTTCACAGTCTTCACTAGTCGTATCCTGGCAACGGATTTCATCAGTCTGTCACTTCAAATCATACATGAAGTCTTCTTTTCTTGCCATTATTCTGCAACTGTCAGTTCCGAAGACTAGACTCAATTCCTCTGCTCCCAAGCTCATATCCTGGCAGGCTGGTGTCTCGAAACACAACTAACTCTTCTCTACTGAAGTCTTCTTTATAACTATTTCGCACGGTCAATACAGGAAACACAGCTTCTCTACTGTTGGGAAGGTGTGTTTACAGCGCCGTTGCATGGCAAAGGAATTTACTCGATTGTGTCTTGCGTTTTCATTGCATTGGGAATGTATTTACCGAGTCGTTGCCTAGCAATGAACGTCTACTCTGACTTCACTATACCGCCTTTCAAGCGTCATGTCACGCTATCATTGTCTGACAGACTTTAGTGTAGACTTCCAATACCAAATACCTTCGAAGATGAACAACAAACAGGAATATACAGGGTGATTCATATAGAACCGGCCCGACGAAGTGAGGTGTAATATAAAATATACCATACAGATATTAAAGTAATTTACACATATCTTATCTTGGATTGTGTGCCGTGATCAGAGCAGGTGTTGAAAGTGTCCGCCGTTTTCAAGTAGGCATTAGAAGCACTCGCTGTTCAACAGTGTACTCCATGACTGTCGCCTGAGCACTGCAGACACGTTTCGGGATTTTCCTTGACCTTGCAGCATAAGGGCTGCCACTTGCCGGATCATGCGCACACCATTCGACTCAGCACGGCCCACGGATTATTATGTCGTAATTGTGAGCGGTTATATGCATCACCTGCGGAATTATTAGCAAATTCATCGGGCCGGTTCTATACGATTCATCCTGTAGTTTCATGTATTTCATAACATTTTCACATCACGTTCTTTGAGCGTGTATGTTGAAATTAGTTCAGATAAACAGACGAGAGGTGTAAACATTGTCAAAAATATCTTCCAGGGTACGTCACACCTTGAGCAGGAAACCTCACGGAAGAAGTGCCCAGTGCATTCGACGAGATATTCGATATGGCGATTTTGTTTCCCATCATGTGTTAACAACAGAATCCAGAAGTTTCTAATGGTTATGTAATGATCTGCGTCACTCTATGATGATGGCTTGCCCGCAAAGATGGTTCAGATACGCAACAGCAGTTTTTGGAACACGCGGTATCTTTTGTGTGACTGATAATTTTTCACTTTCATAATCGATAACCAGTTTCTGACAGAATATCGGATTCTAGGTCACTTTACTTACACTGTCGTATAACAGAAGTATAGACTGTTCCAAAAATGTTTTTATCCCAACGTAGTCACGAGATTATGTCATGCCAATGCCTAAGCATATATACCTACATAATGATTAAACATGTCAACACTGAGATACAGACTAATTTATAAACTTTTTTATTAATGTAGCATGTAGAGCCGTTGCTATGCATCGAAAGTGAGATGGGTGGATATACCAGACCCGTTTCTAGGCAACGGCTCGGTAAACACGTTCCGCGGCAACTGTTACGGATGAAACGGGGGAAATTGGGTATTGTCTACGAGGTCCGCGCAGAGGAGTTATAAAGAAGAGAACTGGGACAACCAAGTCAGTTCTGAATGGGTGTCTATGAAGAAAGGACGTGAGCGCAGAAACTCAAGAATCTCCATTGTTAACATCCGTTACCAGGAAACGACGAGTGAAAGCAGACTGAGGAGACTTAGCGTGCGCTTCAGTGATTTGTAAATAGTGGAGATTAGTGATAGCGTTATAATTACTTGTAGTTACGAGTTGTGTCCTCCTTGACTTGATCATTCTAATTATACCTGGCGAAGATGTATTATTATTATTATGCAAACAGTGAGTAATACAATCCTCCATTCAGGCCACAAGCTGTCCTCTTTCCTCCACAGTCAGCTTTTCTGCCATTGCAAATGTGAGTGTATCCGAAAAGGCTTCGTCAACTTAGCTGCGGCAGATTATTCTTCTAATGAAGCTATTTATGGTACCTGAAGACATCGTATCTATCGTTCCCAACAATGATACAAGTAGGAAGGAATTCCTGATCTGCATTATAATAATATATTTCGTACCACATTTTGGTCACTCCCCAGGGTCTTCTACTAATGCAAGGCCTCTGTCTAGTTCTGAAGAGCTATTTCCATCCCTGCTTCAAATGTTTATTTAGGATTCACATCTTCTTAACAGAAATATCCATGTAAGTGTTAACATTTCTCTGAATCACTCCGCAAAGGCGGGGCCTAGCACATGCGCTGAACCACATACCTACTCGCACACCAGTGGTTTATTATAGCCCATACGAAACTTACGAATTATTACAGGAGAAATTAATACAATTTAAGATCTAGAAACAGATGAAGCAACGCCGTGAGAGTCAAAAGTGATAACTTCACCTCCATCTTCAGAGTCTAAGAATAAGACAGGCAAAACAACAGAAGCTGGTGACAAATTTGTTGGATTCTTTCTTGGGTGTGTAATACGGAGGGGACCCCAAGTTTCGGCGGAACATATCGCCTCCATCTTCAGGGTCAAAGAGTAAGCAAAGCATGAAACAAGCAGAAGCCGGCGGCAAGTTAATCTCTCTGGGCCTTGCACGGCGTTACAACGAAGATACCATTTAATCTTCATAGCCACCGCTGTGGGAGCCTCAAAGCCAGTAAGTGACATCTTTGTTCTATAAGCTTCAACACATCTGACAGCTCAGATCTTTTTAATGAAATGTTAGACAGAACAGAGAGAAAGATGGCGAGCATGTGTAGGGCATATACAGCGCAAGAGAATTAAGAAATCTGTTAAGAAAAAAGGCCCCACGGAAGAAGAGGACTGGGACGAACAGGTGAAAGATAGAGAGATGAGCTGGAGATGCAACAGGTTCCTTAGCCTTGGAACGCCAATAATAATAATAATAATAATAATAATAATAATACCAACAATAATCTCACATATATACATGTACAATTATAAGCAATGAAATAAAACATGACTTTGCTACGATTCAATCGTTTGATCGTCTGCACACCAGTTTTGCTTGCTAATATACTTGTATGAANTCTATCTAGTGCCGAGATCAAGAGTTGTGGAGCTATACCTCCACTTCCCCATATGTCTTCATGGCGTGGTATTCAATTAATTAAGAACAAAGACAACTTTACCTTTTTACTTAGAGGTCAGTAGTGATTAAAAAGAGTAAGTCGAGGGAAGAAATGGGCAAAATCAATACAGCGGTATTTGCTTCCCATCTCATGTTATCTGATTTCCCGGCGGTCCAGCACGCGAAGACCCAATTGAATAATTTAGCTGCAATTTGTTGAGCCAATTTCATTATTCACCCCTGAAGGCCATTCTGCCCACATGCTTTCCAGTTCACATGAATAATGAAGTGACATAACGGAGGGGCGGAGGGTGGGAGGCTGAACAAGACTGATTCTTGCAACTAGTTTTGTATTAGATAGAATCTAGCCTCCAAGCTCGGACCGTTCCTTGCTTTTGCCAAAAAGTTCATCTAGTGAGCCTACGTATGGGGAGTGCGGAAAAGCATGCAGCATACCCTTAACAGGCACGTTCGGCACAAGAAACAGTGGACGAAATAATTAAGACAGTGATGAATTCCTCTCTTACAGTAGAAGAAGGTAAAGGTATCCCTCTAACAGGCCATGGAGGCCCTGAGTGCCAGGGAAAGAAAACCCCGACAGAAATTCACCTGGTCTTCCACGTTGGAGTTTGAGCGTGAGGCTAACGACCCAACCTCATAAAAATACTGTTATGAGAACTGAAAGAGAGGAAATCGGACGGATCGACAAGCGACCAGGCGAGAAATGGCTATAAGTAAAATGGCAGAAGAGTGAATTAGGAAACTACAGGAGTAAGATCTAGTTAATGGAAGGTGAGAGCCGCTAGACGAGGCTAAGGCCCATCCAGGGTTGTAATGCCAAAGAGGAGGAGGTTACTATATGTACTACTCACTTTAACAGAATGAAAGGCTAAGAGATTCATTTTGTTTCTTCATCAAGCGAAAAGTAAATGCAACCGAGATAACGTGTGCCGTACTGTTGAAGGTCATGGCTAATGCATACTGGACTCGTGTCGAATTCTCTTGTGAGGAGCATGTAATTGTTTTCGAAATTACGATGAGCCATTAATAGCTGCACTTAAACTATAGCGTTCCGAAGGCCTCGCGAAATATAAACGCATTCCATGTTACGAGCTACAAAATAGATTACATTCACTGTACTGCCGCAACCCATACATAATGGAGGCGATTCATTCTGCATGTTTTAACCGCACTTAGTAACCTGTTCCACCTCTCTGGTCTTCGCAACCCTTCTCTGCTACTTTCTCATTCTTTCTACGTCTTACATCTGGTTTCTTTTTCAAAATTCTGCATGAATTCCTTGTATCCTTTGTTCTAAATTGAAATACGTAACGTCATCCCTGTAACAGGCCGTGGAAGCCCATAGGGTTGTGAGACGTTGAGGATCCCACATTTTCTAGACAACCGGCTCACAGATGGCGGTGAGGTCATCAGACTTACGCACCGGCCGCCCTTTACCCCCCCAGAAAGATTCCTGATACTCGTTTCTGTTAGAGGCTGAGTCGACCCCAGGGCCATAGAGGGGCTGGAAGGATTAGGTCAATTGAAAAAACTAATGACCTCATGGAGAATCGAACCCGCGACCTTCCGGCTTGTAATAAAGTGCCTCAACGAGTACCCTACGACGTGTCGCCCCGTACTCAACAGCTGGCCGCAGGAAATCCCTGCCGGCCGGACACAGAGTCTCTGGATTGAGGTTTTAGGTGCTTCTCAGGTCCTCCTGCAAAATGTCTTAACAGTAGCTGACGTTAGTTCACGGCCGTGACAGCCATCTTGTTTTGCATTTGTTGAAAGCCGCGAGCTGTAATTTGCTCTCAGTTGTGAGCATTTGGGATGTGATGCCATGTAGTTTGACAGACAGGCACTGAGACTCGCCTTCTTCAGCGAGTTGAGTCTGCAAATTTGGTTTATTCAGAGTCAGTCATTCCCCCAGTCAAGGCGGGGTGACCAGTAATAGTCAGACCCCTCCTCTCGTCGAAGAGAAGGTCCTATTTCAAAACACGCAAAAATCTGGAAAGAACAAATATATCGTAATGGGTGCCAACGGGACACGAAACCAAGACTGTGCTAGCGAGGCCAAGCTGCAATTTACCCAACCGACCAGAGAGGCACCAACGTTTCGGAGGAACTTGCTGGCTCTCCTCAGTTCTAACCTTACCTTCTGATTAAGCAAACTGGCAAGACGATAAAACTTCTGACTTATTCGGGAGGCGTCCCGTTCGAATACCGGGCGGGAAACCGACTATGATGACAGAGGTTCTTCATGATTTTCTTCAGTTTCTCTACGTAAATGTTGGTACGGTACTCCAATTGTGCCATACCGCTACCATTTACATCCTTTCCAATTTATCATTCCCTAATTATCCTATCATTTGATTTAATGTACTTTCTTTTTATTGCTAGTGGGGTGGGACTAAGTCCCTTGTACTGCGGACACTTCTGGCCTATTGTACCAGCCCCAGATGATAGGTGAGGGTGATTGTGGAGCAATTGGTGGAATGAAGATTGGCAAGGGAAACCGAAGTACTCGGAGAAAACCTGCACCAGCGCCACTTTATCTACCACAAATCCCACTTGACCAGACCCAGGATCGAACCCGGGCCACCGCGATGGGAATCCAGCGACTAACCGCTTGAGCTATGGCGCGGCCATTTAATATACTTAGTCAGGTATTTAGCCAGAAACTTATTGCTCGAAAGATCTCTCGTTGCAAAGCTCTAACCATTTTCTAGCAGACAATTTGGGCGGCTACGGTCTGAAGGCTACTGTGTGTCTATACAGCTGTGTGGCCAGCTGCATAGCTATAAGGGAACTGTTGCTGGCGTCAACAGCATTTTCGTGTATTTGTGGGAAATCAATCGAACGGTAAAGCTAAGTATTTGCATGAATTTCATAACGAGATTTCATTCAAATTTGTCGTTAACTCGCACAAGCCCTGCCTCACGTGGACAGCGTTTTCAGATGCTCTTTACTTCCATATCACAACTCCTTTCACACTTCCTCTAGTTCGATTATTTAATTAATACTACACGAAAGCCTGCTGAAGCTGCCATGACACGATTTAACACCCTCCATTTATAGCGACGGTTTCCACAGATAACACTTGTACAATCGTGCTTTCCAGTATACAGCATCTTTTCTACGGGAAGATCCAGACACAAATCGGGACACGACTGACAGATGACCAGTCAGTAGGTCCGTCCGTCTTACTGGGGCTCACATTCTGTCTTGACGATTATGCAGTCGAAACGTCCGGTTTGCCCATATTAATAGCCTGTCAGTGTTAAGTATCTATGCTTTCATACCACTTGTATTCATAATCTTGATATACACTATATATTTCAAGCACTATGCTCCAAGCCGGAAGGTCGCGGGTTCGATTCCGGATGAGGTCATTGGATTTTCAATTGAACTAATCCTTCCAGCCGCATTACGGCCCTGGGGTCGAATCAGCCTCTATTAGAAATGAGTATCAGGAATCTTCTTGGGGGTAAAGGGCGACCGGCGCGTAAGGCTGACAACCTCACCGCTATCTGTGAGCCGATTTTCTAGAAAACGTGTCAGCCTCGACGTATCACAACCCTATGGGCCTCCATGGCCTGTTATAGGGATAACTTTATCTTTTTTACGCATATATTATATACTCGTATGCTAGAGTCGAGATAGCTAAGTCAGTGTAGTGACTAAGCTACGGGCTGGACGTCCTAGGGATCAGGGTTAGATTCCCGGCCGAAGAACCCCAACCCCTTATCCAATAGGAAAGCAGGGCTCTTTCCATGAGAGGGTGAAGTTGGCTACTCACCTCCATACAATGTCAATGTTAAGAACGCTTGCAGCTATATATCAACTTCCACATATATCGTATGTTGGCCGCGCCATAGCTTAAGCGGTTAGTCGCTGGCGTCCCACCGAGGCGGCCCGGGTTCGATCACGGGTCTGGTTAAATGGGATTTGTGGTGGACAAAGTGGCGCTGGGGCAGGTTTCCTCCGAGTACTTCGGTTTCCCCTGTATTGATTCAGAAGGAGACTATTTTGAATAAAGAGAGTGAAATTTTGAAAATAATTCACGTCTTATATTTTTTTTAATGAACACAGCTCTAACAGAACCTGGACACACTGTGTACGTTAGGTCGTGTGGTCTTGACCTTACTGTCGTCTTGTTGAGCTTATGCTCGTTAATCTGTATGTCACCAAACAGGTTGTTTATTTGGAGTGATGTATATTTGATTTTCTTGTGATATGTGTACTGACTGCTCCGTGTTGATGTTGCATACTATTAAGACAGAAGGAAGGAGATCACTAGAAAGACTGAGACGTATGTGGGGGATAATATTAAAATGGATCTTAGAGGGATGGGAAGGGGTGGTGTGGATTGGATTGACCTGGATCAGGATAGGGATCAGTGGAGGTCTCTTGTGAACACGGTAACGAACCTTCGGGTTCCATATCATTTTGCGAAATTCTTGAGTGGCTAACCGACTAATGGTTTCCAAAGAAGGGCTCAGTTCCATGATGTTAGTTGGTTTAGCCTATATAAAGTTACAGAAGGCTTCATTAGGCAGACTTGCCCAGCTAATTACACAGCATCCTACTTAGTCTATTGAATAAAGGCTATTCAGTAACTTCGACAGTCTTAGGCTTAAAGAGAACTCTCTTCTTGGATGTGACGCCGTGAAGTCCGGTAGAAGTTCGCTGAGTTTTCTGAGGAACGCAGTGCTTCCATCTTCAAGGCTGAACATATGCTAAACAACAAACATGGATACCAAGAGAATTTTTCTTTTCCAAGAGGGAGGGAGCTAGAAAATTTGTTTGCAAACTTATGTTTAAGCCGTTTAAAACTACATTTAATGATCACCCTATACCCTTGGGCCTATAGCATTCAGCGTAGAAGAATAATACATTTAATTTCTTTTAGTTGTTATTATTATTTGGCACTTTCCCTTCTTTTCAAAACTCCTTTAATTTTCAATCCAATCTTGATCCTCCTTACCGGCGCCCATGGCAACCGAAAGAAGCAAGCAGTAAGCAGAGTTCTGCTTGTTTAGCATATCTTCG
The DNA here is from genome assembly GCF_002891405.2 of Cryptotermes secundus. Taxonomy (NCBI): domain Eukaryota; kingdom Metazoa; phylum Arthropoda; class Insecta; order Blattodea; family Kalotermitidae; genus Cryptotermes; species Cryptotermes secundus. Next base: position 132,057 of record NW_019737983.1, read on the forward strand.
TCCTTGAAGATGAAGGTAGTTTGTTCCATCGAAACGTCCATGAATTTCTGCCGTACTACACGGCGCCACGTCCAGAAATGGTATACTTCATAGTTCCCGTTGTGAGAACCCCAAATTCAGCACGATCCGCTTGACCGCCGTCAACTTTAGCCTCTTACACTCTACAGGATGTTCAAGTCTCGGAGCAGCAAGAAGCTCTCCGGCCAGAGATCTCGCGTGCTGCGAGAGCGCGCCAACCTCAGCTTCTTCATCGTGGTCATGTTCTTCGCGGTGTTCGGAGTCATCGTGCTTACGGAGATCTTCCTCATCGACGAGAGAGGGCGAGGTGCCGGAGTGCTGTTGCGAAACGGGGGGCGCCGCCGAGGGGACAAGCCCGACTACGAGGATGCACAGTCTATCCTCCAGGCAAGTTCAGCCGTGTTTCTTCACCGCAGACATCTCTGAGGGCAAGCAGTGTTGCGGGCGATAGGGCCTGCGTGTTCAAGGACATCTCTGGTGTGCCGATTTTGGTGCCGGTCGTAAGTTTAAAACAGAAGCTACGCCACTATCTGATGATGACGTAATCTCAAAGAAGTTTTAGACCAAATATAACCATTTATGTGACAGCACTAACTATGTGTATGCTTGCACCGCAGTAAAACAACACGACACTTGGTTAGTAAAATTTATATGTAAGATTCATTTGCTCCTGAGACAAAACAGTGCCAATTAGGCCTACTGTTTTCTGGAACGTGACACCGTGTAGTTTGGTAGATAGCTATTTACGAAACTACACGACGTCACATTCCTCCTCTTCATACTCGTCGCAGTGAGAAAATTCTCACGGCTTCCTTGAACATCAACTGACTATGAAGATCACTGCCGTCCAGTGACTCTGTATCCTGTTTCAGGGGGAAGACTATCTGGTGTACCGCGGAGCCGGGTTCGATTACAATTTCGGCGTATTCGTACGCGAGGACCATGGAGGCCTCATTGAAGGCGTCAATCACGCCGGGGCCCGCATGCTACCTGCCGGGCGTGCGGGAAGCGATCCGTCAGATAACCTGAGGGCAATGCAAGAAGCGAACATCGCAGCAAAAGGCGGAGTTCCCGCGGGAGTAGAGTCCAGACTGCCTGGACACAACATCACTGCCAAAGATGGGGTTTGGCAGATAGTTTCAGGCACAAGGTAAAACGTGGTCGAGATTCCGACAGACCTCTCGAATACGAAGCTGTTACACCGTAACTTCCTTTTCCGGGATCACAATTAGGAATTATCTCAGAGTTCATCGTGCGAAATTAGTTGAGGTCGCCATGACTGTATACATATACTGTCTTTCAGGACATGAAGGACGCATCGTAGTAGTGGGAATTGTCTGTCGCCTGCGTGGGGCGTGACACCACGAATATTATAATTAGGTAATTCGGTCACACAAAAGCTTTCCTGCAGTGTAAACACAAGTTTCTCCTTAACAGTCGAATTTCTGGTAAATATACTATATTGTCTTTTTTGTGTGTGTAAGCGCTAAGAGATATTTTGGGGAATGGAAGTACAGGGTGAATTTTATAGAACCGGCCCGATGAATTTCCTAATAATTCCGCAGGTGATGCATATAACCGCTCACAATTACGACATAATAATCCGTGGGCCGTGCTGAGTCGAATGGTGTGCGCATGATCCGGCAAGTAGCAGCCCTTATGCTGCAAGGTCAAGGACAATGCCGAAACGTGTCTGCAGTGCGCAGGCGACAGTCATGGAGTTCACTGTTGAACAGCGAGTGTTTCTAGTGCCTACTTGAAAACGGCTGACACTTTCAACACCTGCTCTGATCACGGCACACAATCCAAGATAAGATATGTGTAAATTACTTTAATATCTGTATGGTATATTTTATATTACAGCTCATTTCGTCGGGCCGGTTCTATATGAATCACCCTGTATATTCCTGCGGGCCGCATAAAACCAGTTGGTGAACCATCCTGTGCGCAGCCCTGGTTTTGGTAAAAAGGAAATACGAAGTTTCGAAGGTTCCATCTGTCGCCGTCTTTAGGTATAACCAAAGGTTCCGTTACATGAAGCTGGCCCTATTCAGATGACAGTGAAATGGTTTAGATAAGGGAAGTTCCTATTCCTTGTGGAATTCATATGATTGGCTCTGACGCACGCAACTGTCGTATCCGTGAATTTATTTTCAGAGCCTGTATTTTTCCTTGTTTCAGTTTATGAAGCTGACATGGGCGCAGTTCTCCTGATTTTGAAATAGAAGCTTTCTGGCATTCATAAGAACTCTGTAATTATTTTTATGGCACAAGATCTGAAGCTTTCACAGCGGCTAATATTAATACAATCTTCCTGCGTTATCAGCCTTGCTAATTGGTTACAATTACCGACGTTTCAGGCACCATCTCTGTTCACATTGCTAAGGTCTGACAGAGATGGGTCCCTGAAACATCAGTAATTTTTAGCCAGTAGACACGCCTGATAGCCCGAGAAGATTTTATTTAGGCTCTGTGGTTTGGTTCGATTTAAATCTCATTCTTAGGTCAAGAATAAGTGGACATTTCCTTTCACACCCCCCGTACACCGTCATGTTGCGATTAGGAGCGGATGAAGGCATAAGCGAAGTAGGCTATGGCCTAGGGACCAACGGCTTATGGGTCCCCGCTCAAGGCGACCACACAACTTGTCTAGCATGAGAGGGTGGAGGGCCCCTAGGGCTTTCAGGTACAACAAAAATGTGTTTTCCGCTGTCTTCATTGGTTCTAATAAATAATAAAGCGTCTAACACACACCGACACGACATTTATCAGCGCCCTGAGGCCCTAGGCTGAATATTGATGTAGGGCCCCGCGGATTCTTAACTCACCTCCAGGTGTGATGCCTTGGTCCAAGGACAAACGTTTACTTTTACACATCTGTAGAAATATCCACTGCACCATGAGATACTTATTTGGACGTAAGAGAATAAAATAGGCCTAAATAGTGAAATCAGAGTATTCTAGATTCTCAGCAAGATCAGTATCATAAACCAGGCCTGCACAAATCCCGGATGCCAGGACGTCAAGGAGCCCAAAATTTTATTGGTGGCGCTTACAATTTTCTTTCCGTTTATATTACTACTACCGCATGACGCGACACAAATGAGATAGAATAACTGATTTCTCCATTTACTTTAACCCTTTAGCATCTTTACTTCCTTTCCTCCTCTCTCCCTTATTGTTTTTCCGTTCATTTTATTTGTCAGCCCAATCGCCATTCCTTCACATTAAAAAGTTCCCTCACCCCAGTTCTTCTTCTGTTTCTCTACATCTTTAACACTTTCCCTCCTTTCTCACCACATTCCTTTTAATTGTCCAACCTTTCGCCATTCCTCTCCCACATTCTACAATCATCACATTTCCCATAGCATGAAAGAAACTGGCTATTATGTGTTAATGCGATAATCATCTATTTTATAAAAACGAGCGGATTTCTCAACGAGGTACTTTTTTTTAATCCTGACTCTCAGTTTCTGGAGGTGAGTCGGAGATGTAAAGAAAATGTATGCAGGCCTGTCATAAATACTTTACAGAAAATAAGAATATAAGCACACTAACCTTTAATTCTCCTGCTGAGCATGGGTTTGTCTGGCGTTCAAATCGGTTCCAAAAGATCACCTCAGAATTCTCAGGTTGACTAAATACTCGTAATTAACTTACAAATGTTCACAAACTGTCACCTCGACGCAGCATCTGTAAATTAGTTCAACAGAACCACTCTGTATTCTGTTTGCTGCATTTTACGAACTTTTCGGCAGAAAATTAACGATTTGCAACAGGCTGTCAGATAATCTGCCTGTACAATGAATGGTTCGTGCCTGTTCAGCACAAATCCATCCAAGTTACATTTAAATTCATTCCTAAACATTATTTTTTAATGAACCGCTATTGTGTCATTCTTTCCTTAGAAGAGAGACATGAAAATCTGACAGCTCAAATGAGCCAAGCAAACTACCCATGTACATTCGTGTTCATTTAAACGACACAAATTCATTAACAAATCATTTTAGTTGTTTTATAATAAGTGAATTTTCTTATTTAATGCAATTAATCTCACGTCTTTTATCATTAACTGTTTGCAACTACTGGTTATACAACACAACAAACATCAGTTCATTACCACTGCAAAAAAACTAAAAATGAATGTTACAATGTCGTCAATCACACCAGGGTAGAAGTCCCATTGACAATTGCCTACCTGTAGGGAAATTTATATTTTGTGGCCTGCTTTAATATAATGTCCACAGGGAGTACCAAAAAATATAATTACATATCCTTCCAAACTACAAATATTGTGGAAGTGCTCTTCCGCACAATTAATTTGAAGACAAGCACAAATGACTGAATAAAATAAAGTGGGACTAATGTAACGCTCCACCATTCCAACTGTATGAAACAATTACATAATTTCTGATCCTGCACAATTCATGGGCACAAAATTCTATGCCTGAATTTTTAGACATTTCACATTAAAAGTTCGTTGACATTAGAAATGCGAGGAGGGTAGTTTTATGAATAATATGTGTACATTTGTATCCCCAGATAATTATTTAAACTGCTGACTGATTTCCACAAACTTTGGTATGTCTTGATCACTGGTTTCTACCTAAACTGTGTACTTTTAAAAATGTCCATGCTATTCTTTTACGACTGAAAAGTAAAAGATACTTTGTCCCCGTGCTTAATTAATTAAGCACTATGCCATGACGGTATATGGGGGAGTGGATGTATAGTTCCACATTTGCTTGACATCAGTGCTAGCTGGAGGTGAGTGGTCAGCCTCATGTCCTGACCACTTTACTGGAAATTAACATCACACATTTAGATTGTTATTCGATTTGAGGGCTGGAAATGGGTGCAGGCACTTGTAGATTGAGTCTTCTAGCAGTCTACTTCGAACTTATCTTTACTTAGTTCCAGAGCAGTTCTTTTTCTAATGAAGCTACCACTAGTGGCTTTACACATTGTAATTGTCTATATATATATGTGTGTGTGTGTGGACATGTTCTATATCCTAGGTGATCACTGTTATGGATTACTCGAAGAAAAATAAAATGAATGTATATAGAAACAACTTTCCCAACCTACACTGTAACAATTTCTTTTATGATTTTCATTGGTCGAAGCCTTTGGGTTCTCTGTTAATGTTGAACATTCACAGCACAATCTACAGCACTTACTTCTGAAAAGCCATTTCAACCCTTGCTAAGGCTGGAGGAAATTTGAATGTGTTTTACAACTCAGTTGCATACATTGTGGTTAAAGAGACCATTAGTGAGAATTAGACACAGAGAGGAGGATAAATTCAAAACTGATTCTACAGGATTATGATATCCAGATTGGACTCAGGATTGTGTCCCATGTTGGCTTTTATGAACATGGCGACAAACCTTTGATTTCCATAAAAGCAGAGAATTCCCTCATCAGCTGAATAACTTTTAACTACTCACAAAGCATATTAAGTTGAATAGGCGAGGCAAACATAACCTTACCTACCCTCTAATGAAAATACTAAAATATCTGCAAAATCTTACATAACCAAATGAAGCAAAGGAAGACTAGTGACCTCCTGCCTTATATTGTATAAGATGGGAGAGAAAGCACTGCACGAAAAAAAGTAAATAATGAAACATGTCTTGGTTATGTGAAGATAAACAAAGCTAAAATAACATACATCTAGAATGTAAAAATCAATTGTTATTTTCTTCGTGGACTTAAGATATCCACAGTGGGTCATCTCCTCAGCATTTTTAAATATATTAATGCTGAAATGAATAAAGTTATTATCCAGAAACATATGTCACAATATTAAAAGTCATAACTGCTCAAAATACCGCAACTGATATAACATATAATGAAAGACATATACTGGGGACAAAAAGGAAACTTTTGGGATCCCACTTCTTTATGCAAAGTACCAGCACTGTTCTCATATTACCTACAGTGGAAATCTGTTCATATATTTGAAGTGTCAATTGTGCCTGCAATAGTAGTAACATAGCTGATATATTTTTCAGGTTCAAGTTCTTTGTGTTTTCTGCCTTCTATGACCAGCGTGAGGAACGCAGCATACGTATTGTGGGGGCCACTAAGACACGAGGTCCTGAACGCGTGTGGTGCAGGCTGTGGTATGGAAACACCACTAGCACCACACATTCTGTGTCTCTTGCAGCCAAAGTCAAGGTTAGTTATACATAGTAAAATGTGTAATGCTGGTTGCCACTTGCCAAAATTTTCTGCATTTTTATGGGAACAGTAAAATCGTATTAATTTATGTGACCAACCATTTCCTCATGATTGCTATGGTTCTGTACATATTTTAACATTTTCATGTTAGCCACAGAAAAAAATGACCACCTATGCAAATGAAAATCCCTGCACCCTTGTAACTTGCTAAACATCCTCTTCAATATGTCATTGCAATCAACAGAGAGCTAAGAATTCAATAATGACACATTTTCTTTTACCATGCTGTATTCTGTACTTTTCATTGATCACTGAAATTTGTAAGTATGTGTATGTATGTATGTATGTGAAATTAAGTTCAGATGTATTGACTTGATACAAAGTATCTAATCTGGTTGGTAGTCACAAGTCAAAAATGATTCTTCAAAGAACTTAACATGTTGGTAAAGGTAACACAAGACAGTAGTCACTGTATGCATACATAAGTAAAGCTATCCCTGTAACAGGCCATGAAGGTCCATAGGGTTGTGAGACATTGAGGGTCCCACATTATCTAGAAAATTGGCTCAAAAATGGCAGTAAGGTTGTCAGCCTTATGTGCTTTACTCCCCAGCAAAATTATTTATTTAATTCCTGGTGAACCCCAGGGCCATAGTGCGGCCAGAAGGATTAGGTCAATTGAAAAAAATCCAACGAGTCTGAGTGAAACCAACAGAAGTTTCGCAGTAACTGGGAATGCATTTTCTCTCTGGTTGTACTTCATAAAACAAAAAATACATTATCTGAGGACCTGGTCCCTTATCTGACACTTCTCTTTCAGGTTATAAGGGAGAACTGGAACCTCAAGTACAGTGCATGCTTCATCCTGTGTCCCTTACAACAGAATCTCTCTGCACCACACAGTGTATCCATTGTCAGTCGACTGCGACTTCCACCAGCCAACCACCTGCTAGTTCGCAACGCAGACTGGGACCCTGACCTCAGAAATGCCTCTGCAGGCATTCCAGACAGGATGGCTGTCTGCGTAAAACCTATCCATTTCAACTACAATCAGGTAAGTAAATGTAGGATTTGAGGTTCTCACAGTAGTGGTTATGAAGTATACTATCTTTTGGGATAAAAAGGCATGAAAATCAACCAACGTTTCTGAGGAACATATTGCCTCCATCTTCAGGGTCTTCAAGGTTGACTTTCAACAGACCAGATGGCATTATATACCACTTCATGTAAGCACATGTTGATTCAATACACACCCTTATGGAACAACTTGGCTGAAGCAGTAATCCCTCTGAATTGTTTGTGGGAGGTGCATGGTATGACTCAGCCATGACACTAACTGTCTTCTGACTGAGGTTTTTTTTTTCATGGCTTTTCTCAGTTCCTTGAGGACATGCTGGGATAGTACTGTCAAATGTAGGGGTGACTTTTAGACTGGGTATGCATTGGATGATTGGATTTACTGACACCTTATACACAACACTCAGAACTACAGGTAATTACAGCACTACTGCTGATCTACACACTTTACAGTTCACCATTACAAACACAACAGTGTCCTCAGTCTGTTACACTCTCACTCTCCACTAGTCGTTTCCTGGTAATGGATTTTAACACAGGAACTATAACAGTTTCAATATAACCGCGCACTCCAAGATATCACCATGCTACAGCACACATAAAGACTTCTCTTCACTGCCACACTTTCAACTCTCACCTGAATGCTCGTGATTCTTCCATCATCTACCAACTGCCAACTCCAGAACTCTCCATCCAATTATCTGCCAACTATCTCGTTGCCATCTCTTCTCTATCATCTTAAACTGCCTAAATTCTCTCATTATATAGCCTTGGGGCAGCCCAAACACAAAACACCATATTGTAACAATTTCTCTATTGTTACAGAGGTGAGTTTATACCTCACCATTGCATAGAAATGGTACTTCTACTGTGGGGTGCATGATCAATGCCACAGGAACCTGTTTACCAAGTAGTTGCATAGGAACAGCTGAGGTAGTACTGACATGTTTATCAGCTGTTACCAAGCAAAGAATGTTCCTTCTTGCAATCGTTGGATAGCAACAGCTATGCATGTTACAGAATCTTAAGTTATACCATGACTGCTTCCTTCAACGTCCTAATACAACATTCGTTATCATTCAGTCATTTTACACTATACAGCCTCACAGCACTGTTAAGTATTCTGGGCTGGATTTCAATCTTCCGCTACTATGGCACCAGCAGGTGGATTTACATTTGGCAGTAATGATATTTATATTTAAACTGTGTCATCTGGGCAGGCTGAGCCAGAGTATATAGTAGCAAAGCTATGTGACACATACAATAAGGATTAAATAAACTACGAATAATCAGATATGAGTATATAAACAGACAACTTAATTACTCATACTTCATATGTCTTGATACCAAGCACATGGTACATTTGCAGTGCTCTGCACATGTATTTGGGGCATACTCAGTTGAGATTACAGTCTGGACGACAGCTGTCCTGACAAATGTTTCTTGTGGTTTCCCATACACTCTCTACACAAATGCCAGGGTAATACACTCAAGAGCATCACTGCAGTTTCTTTTCAAATTCTCTGTTTCTGTTCCCTTCTTACCCACTGCCATATAATTTATGTAAACCAATGAACAGCTTGATAGCCAGATTCTGGTGAGTTGCAGTACTTTTGTGTTATGTTTGAATGAGTTGAGATCATCGGCATCAGATTAAAATATTGTGGCATATAGACTTTCTAAATAGTGGCTGTTACTAGGTAACAAAGTCCATAAAATATTTGCAAAGCATTTTTTTCACTTGTAGTACTTTTACAACACAACTTTATTTACCTTTCAACATAGTCACCATGGATTGCAACGGACTTAGTAAACCTGGGAACGACTTCTTTTACTCCAGCGTCGTAGAAATCTCCCGCCTGTTCTCTTAGCCATGTTATCACCGCACCCAACGGGCGCACAGTTTCCGATAGCCTGATCTTTTTGTAACAATTTCATGGAGAACAGTTCTTGATACTTCTGGACATTGTTGATGAAGTTCGCCGATGGTTAAACGCCTGTGAGCACGAATGTTTTCATCAATTTTTCTGGATAATTTTATCAGTGACAACGGATGGCCTTCCACTCCTTATTTCATCATGAACATCACTTCTTCCCGATTCAAATTCACGACACCACTTTGCCACATTTTGCCTGTTCATAACATCTTCACCGTTAACAGAAACAAGCTGGCGATGAATTTCAGCAGCAGTTTCTCCTTTCGCGTGAAGAAATCGAATTACTGCACGAACCTCACATTTGGTGGGATTTTGAATCGACACGGCCATCTTATATACACAACACACACACACACACACACTCCGAACACATCATTACGTCGTTACCGTGACTACAGCCGGTGACCTCTTCCCCCTCTGCCCTATCATTTGGTTCATAATTCAAGCACTGCCATTTATGAAAAAGAAACTTCCCTTGTACTTTTACGGGACTTGTGTCTTTACTTTCCAATATTTCTCCAGGTTAAGTCTATACATAGATGAAATTATTGGGGATCATCAATGTTGGTTTCGACGTAACAGATCAACTACGGATCAGATCTTTTGCATTCGCAGATGCTGGAGAAAAAATGGGGGTACAATGAGACCACCTATTCATAAGCTTCAAGAAAGCCCATGATTCAATTAGGATGGAAGTATTGGACAATATTTTGTAAAAGTTTGGGGTGCCCATGAAACTAGTTAGGCCAATTAAAACGTCTTTAAACGAAATGTATAGTAAATCCCGTTGATAATTTCCCTATCCAGAATGGTCTAAAACAAGATGCTTTATCATCACTCCATTTCAACTTTGCTTTAGACTATGACAGGAACATCTAGGAAAACCAGGTGGGACTGAAATTAAATGGGACACATCCGTCAGGCGTATTTGTATCCTAGATTGGATCGATGGAATTTTACAATAAAAACTAACCTCAGCGGTTGGTCTATGCCGATGATGTGGATCTGCTGGGTGATAATATAGATACCATAAAGAGAAACACACGGCCTTTAATTGACGCTATTAACGAGGTTGGTCTAGAAGTAAACACAAAGAAAACTAAGCATATGTTGTCTTGTCACCAAAATGCAGGGAAAACTCACGAAATAAAGACAGGTAACATGTTTTGAAAATGTGGCACAGTACAGATATTTGGGAACGACAATAACAAATTAAAACCTTTTTCTGGAGGAAATTAAGAGGAGATTGAACTTGGTTAATGCTTGCTACCATTCAGTCCAGACCATTTGTCTTCTCATCTGCTGTCTAAAAACATAAAAATTAGAATATATAAAACTATAGTTCTGCCTGTGGTTCTCCATGGGTATGAAAGTTGGTCTCTGACACTAAGGGAGGAACATAGATTGAGGGTTTTCGAGAAGAGGGTGTTGAGGAGAATATTTGGACCGAAGAGAGATGAAGTGTCAGGAGGTTGGAGAAAACTACATAATGATGAGCTTCATAACTTGTACTCTTCTCCAAGTGTAATTAGAATGATCAAGTCAAGGATGACGATGTGGAGGAGCATGTAGCACGAATGGGGGCGAAGAGGAATGCATATAGGATATTGGTGGGGCATATGATTCTCCCTGAGCTGGCAGCAGTGCATAAGCTGTCCACTCACCTGTATCTAGAGCTAAGGTTAAGAACGAAGAGTTCTGTCTTCTGGGATATAATGCTGTGTTTCAGCAAAAGTCAACCATTGTTTTGAAGGAAAAAACATGTATCCTCCATTTTCAGGGTTGAAGAATAGGCCAAGCAAGAAACTAGCATAAAGCAAGCAGCAAGCAGACCCTGTTTTTTGCTTTCTTTCTTGATTTTCACTGGACAACATGATGTTATATGTGAGAACTTCAGTTCGTACAAGGTTGACAACAGTGTTCCGCATTATATCACTCCCCCCCCATGTCTTCATGTTGTGGTGCAAAACCCTTCAAAGCCCAGTGATTATTATATGTATCTTGCTTTAACATGAAAGAACCCTGCTCACACAGTGTATTATGTGTTCTTTTTTATGATTCTCACAATAAATGGTGATTATGTCCCTAAAGAGTACTAAGTAACTGAACGTTGTAATGGAGTCACAGTGGTCTCTGTATTGTAAGAACTGAGTTTTAAAATATTATTTAGAAGAAATTTATGCTTAAAATGGTTAATTTATCACAGGGACAACTTTACCTTTACCTTTTAACCCAGTATTTGTTTCATGAAACTGATAGCCTCTGGACAAGAAACATGTCTTACTCTCTTATGTCTTAGGCACTGCAGATGCTGGAGTTCCTGGAACTGAACTCAATTCTTGGAGTGCATCACTTCACACTTTACAACGACACTTTGGGGCCTCAAGTGGGCTGCATCCTACAGGATTATGTGTCCCATGGGATTGTCACTCTGTTGCCATGGCAACTCAATATGGTTTCCCAGAAAGAAATACGTACCGAGGGCTTGTTTGCAGCTCTCAATGACTGTCTGTACCGTAGTATGTATCGGTACTCGTATGCCGCCCTGGTGGACCTAGATGAGTACATCATACCTCGGCACAATGACACCCTTCCGCAGCTTGTCAAGTGAGTCCTGATTCAGTTGATGATAATGCTAGAAACAGACAAATAAATAAATAAATAAATAAATGGAAGCATAATATAATATAATATCTTTATTGCTTCAAGAAAAACGTACAGGCGACACAATCACCACAGTTGTAAAAGCAGTCCCGAATAATAACATATACTGTAATAAAACAGTTGCAATAATACAACTTAGTCAATGCTTAGTATAATAAATCAATAATAACTAAAATATGGACATTATAAGCAATTGATAATAAAAGTATACATACATTTATACAAAGTCTACAAAAACTACTACACATAAGTGTATCTAAATAAAACAAATATTCACCTGTATTCTATTTCCTTTCTTTTGACCACTCCAAGTATTCATTTATCGAATAAAATGATTGATTTAAGAGAAAATTATTTATAGCTAACTTAAATTTTTTAAAATCACTTGATAATTTTCTTAAATTAGTTGCATGCACATGCACGCACAAACACACATATATATGCAGGTAATGGGTTAAACAAGGGACACTCACAGGCCACCAGAACCGGAATAAACTCACATTAAGGTAGTGGTTCTAGGGCTATTTCCTTGTGTCTTGCATTTCATGCTCTGTTTCATGTCATCTGCTGGATATTACAGTGTCATGTTGGTAAAGTTGCTTTGAATTCTCTGATATTTCACCATTATTATGTAACCTGATGGTGACCTATGAGGTTGAAACATGCGACTATTAGCATTAATATATACGTAATTTGTAATATTTACATTGTTATGTGAGACTGCACACACACACACACACACACACACAAATCAGATGCGGGAGCCAGGATAGCTCAGTTGGTACAGAAATAGTCTACAAGCTGGGTGGGGAAGGAGTCATGGTTCGATTCCTGGCAGGGGAAAGAGATTCTTCTCTTCTTCATAGCCTCCAAACTGGCTCTAGGGCCTACCCAGCCTTCCATCTAGTGAATACCATGGCTTTGTTCCTGACGGTAAAGTGACAGGGGGCCTGAAGCTGACCACTCACCTTCTTCTAGTGCTGACATCAAGAATGGTGGAGCTATACTTCCACTCCCACATATGCCTTCAGGGCATAGCACTTAATTACATAATTAAGTACAGGGACAACTTTACCTTGAAGGGGTGTCCAAACTCTAGCTTGCAAGCCACATGCAGCTCTTTTGAACCATTAGTGCAGCTTGCAGAAAAAAATATTAGTCAGCCTTTCTTTACTAATGCATTAAATTTATAGAAATCTCACATGCAAAGCCTGTACCTAAACATCTATACCTTCCAACCCATGACTGTTGGTGGTTCCCGAAATTCTGAAAATTATCATATATTGGCTCCAATGTTCAATATATTTGGCTACCCCTAGTGTATATATTGACTAATTGATTGTTAACAACACAACATGACGCTCAGATATAATATTTCAAATTCAGTAATCTTCCTCATCAGTTAACCTTTAAAATTTGGAGTACGTATTAATTCCAAGACTGCATTAAGTTTGGACAAATGTTGTACATAAACATTTTTGTTTCCAGATGGCTGGGTACTCGACTTAACACCCGGACAACTGGATCATACTCATTTCAGAATGCTTTCTTTTACCTTCAGTGGGGAGATGATCCAAGTATTGCCAAATCCACAGACATGACAGAGATAGGGCTCGTGACACTACGCAAGACTCGCCGTCGAAGCAAACTGCATCCCCACAAACAACGCTCAAAGTACCTGTGCAGGCCTGAGTTTGTGGTGGAGGCAGGCAATCACTTTATCTGGGAGTTTGTCCCAGGTCATGGAACGCTCAATGTACCCCCAGATGCTGCCATCCTCCACCACTATCGAGTGTGTGAGTTTGGAGGCAATGATTGTATCAAGACTGCTTCTGTCGTGGACCACACAGCATATCGCTACAAAGAGAGGTTGCTGGAACGAGTCAAGTCAAAGTGGAAGGATCTTAAAGCAAAGTGTAACTTGCCAGAACTTTCATATCACCAGACAATGCCCCAAACGGTTGCACCACTTAACAATAACACAAAATCAAAACTTCAACCTCTGAAAGCTGTGGTAAAACAGAGCTAGCAATAGTGTTGAGTTGCAAACCCACTGGTATATAGCTTTGTAATTCAATAGTGCGAAGATGTGATAATGTGTTAACGGAATCACAGATGTCTCCTACATTCTTCAACAAGTGTTTTGCCCTTTCAGAATCACACCATTAGGAAGAAGAAGAAGTCACTGCTTAATAGAGTAGTGCTTCTCTGAAAAACACAGGAATGGAGATGACATAAAAAGAAATATTTCTATTTTATTCCTCCAACCTCTCCTTTTTTTTATACAGAATGTCCCAGGAAGAAAGAACAATGTTCTTGGAGGTCATAGTATTGGTCATACTAACCCAAAAGGTGTATATGTACGTATGTCTTATTCTGGATGGTTTCCAACATAGAGCTATTTTGCTGTACAGTAGTTTGAATTTGGTGCCCAATATTATTCTTCCCTCCTGCATGAGAATTGGTGTGAAGCATCAGTTGGCTGTTGCGACTGTTGATAGTGACATTGTAGGAGTGTTGTGAAAAATGTCCCACATCTTCACAAATGGTGAATATGCTGATATGCTATATGCTATCCTCACATGAGATGTAAAGTGCATTGATGTTGATGGTGGTATTTCCGAAAATATATTATACTAGGTAAGCTGTATCAACTTTATCACTTGAACAATTAATACCAGTATTAGAAACAATATGTAATATCTCTTCCTTAACAACAATTTTTAACTGTACAGTGAAATAGTTCTATCTCGGAAACTGTTTGGAAAGAACAAGTTTACATATACACTTTTTTTTTTCTTAGACTGACCCAGGATATTGACTTTTCCTCCTGGGACACTCTATATATATATAGACACACACACACATTCTTCTTCATCTCATTTCCCTTGTCCATTTTCTCATCCTTCCTCTTCTGCATCTCCTTTTCCTCTGTGCCATAATTCTTCATTTTCTTCTTTCTCTTCAACTTTTTGTTTCTCCTTCCAATATCGGTTATATCTTATTTCTTTCTACTTATTCTTCTTTCTCCTGCTCTCCTTCCTTATCTCCTCCTCTTCCTCCTCCTCCATGTTTAATATTCTGGTCAGCACAATTGCAGATTCAGAGTCCTAAGAAGTTTACTTTAAAGTGATATGCAAACAAACAAAAATAAGACACTGCATTGGATATGTGAGTGGACATCTCAAGCTGTACATACTGCTTACCAGAGCAAGGGGCAGTAGGAACACATGCTTCAGAAAGGAACGTTTTAGTTAGAAATTCATGTTAGACTGGTAGATATGTCACTGGACAACGGGAGGACAGTGTATACAATTCAGTTATACTGAATGTGGTGTGCTGGCTTTTCTCCTTTCAGAAAATGTATACTTTCTTACTGGTATTTAATCAGAAGAACACTGCCTTTTGGTATGTGATGTCATGTAGTCTGGTAGATCATTACCACTGTTTTGGACATATATTGCTAACTGTCTAACTGGCTACATGGTGTCATATCCTAGAGGACAGTAATTATTAATTTCTCAATATGGCGAATATTTTAGTGTGTGCTGCACAACTGTGTCAGCACACATGGGATCAAGTGGGCTTAGAAAGACATTGCTTGGAATATAAATACCATTATCACCAAGCCGAAATATAGCTGTCTGCATCACAGGAGCAAAAGTCTTAAATGATATGTTCCAGCAACATATTTTCTGTTATGTTATCAATTTCCACCACCAGACTTCAGCACAAGATGGATAAGACAATATGTATGAATAATTTTATTTGTATTTGCAATAAATGGCCAGCACAGCCAAGTGCAATGCAAATTCACAAATAACACATGTAGGAAAAATATGTACTCAACTGGAGTATGCCTTTCTAGTCTTGCTTTGTAAAGATAAAATTATCCCTGTGCTTAACTAATTAAGTACTACACCATGAAGAGGTATGGGGGAGTGGGTATACAAATCCACATTTTCTTGACTTTGGCACTAGTTGGAGGTGACTGGTCAGCTTCACGCCCCGGCCACTTTACTCCCAGGGAAAGAGCCAACAGTACCCATGGTATAGGAGGCTGGGTTAGTCCCCAAGGCTGGTCTGGATGACGTGGAGAAGAGAAAATTCTTGTAAGTTCAATGTCCTCTCAATTATCTGCTAGTAAAGTTTTGGAGCATGGATAGAACAATAAGTTTCTGTATTTCCTTCTTTGAAGCCTGACAGACACAGAAGGAATTGTCTGCAGTTGTCAGTGCAACTGCCATGAGGCATCAATACTGGGTCCAACAGAATAGCTTCACGTAAATAATATATGTAAGTTCAGTCCGTACCTCACAGGAAACACACTGTCTCTCCATAACAAAGGCCAACCAGTTAATGCAATTTAGGAAAATAATCCGTTTATTCCGAGAATCATAAAGAATACATAAATACAATGTGTGTACAAAATTCAGAGTTAACTAATGTTCAAGGAGTAGTACATATATAGTAACTACTGCACTTCAAAATGTAAGCATGTGTTCTACTAGACTTCTGAATTCAATATTTATGCTATACCAACTGTACAGGATATTTTTAGCATTTTATCTTTTTTAAGTTCTTCACTTGTATAACTATTTATCCAGTGTACTTGGATACCAGAAACAGTGGAGACATCTGTGTATCAAGAACTGCAATATGAACTCAAAACAATACAGTCTGTGAGAGGGCCTTTTTTATCTTCCTTTTATGAACTCAACAATATATGTGAGAATATAAAAACAGTGTATCAAAATTTAGAACACCAAGTGCAGTGGCATCCAGAATATTATGGGACACACCATATCAGTTGCATGCTCATTGTCTCGTACAAGCTACTGGTGACCCTGCTAAACTTCAATGTGAATGCCATGAGTGGCTGACTATGTCAAACTGAAATTCAACTTCCTGCCAAATTTTGGGGGAATACTGTGGTCTGCTTTTGCATAGACCTCCATGACACATCTTGGGCTTTTACAGTATCACCAGCAAAGGAAGGCCACAGACATTGCCCTTAACAAACTCCCAGAAGATAAAATCTGTGAGTGGTAAGATAAGGTGATCTCACAGGCATTGCTACATCTTGACATTGCTGCAAAGACATTAACCTCTGGACTGTCCCTTTCATGTCCAAATTAACTTGTTTGCACTCCTGCAGATCTGCAAATTATACTGATTTACTTCGTCTCAATAATGTCACCTCATTGCTGAATAACGTTTTGTGATACTGACAATTATACCTCTTGACAGCAACAAGAATATATAGTAGGCTGCAACCAAGGTGCCACATTGAAAGGTTAGAGCTGATATTTGCAACTGGCATATACAAATAGTTCAAATGTACCAAAATTAAAGGTGCTCTAAGTAATAAAGGAGTAATATTGTAAAGATCAATTATGGACACTTCATAGGAGTGCAGAGCCGATGAAAGAGAATACTGGATGGTGTGTAGCAGAAATAATAAACTCAAATCACAGTGCAGGACATCCTACCAATCTATGCAGCCCATATATGGCACTGTAGACAGTCTACATAATACATCACTTGCTTCAAATTTTATATTGTGAAATAAAGTATTGAAACTGTGCCATGCTAGGCCAACCAATTTAGTCTTGGAACATTATTGTCATTTGGGACATGTAAGGAGAGCAGTGTCAAGAATATTTGACCCTTAGAACAATTGTGTTGAAGAGCAGAGTGATTGGGTTAAACAGAGTGAATCAACAGAATCAGGAGAAAGAAAAGTAAAAAAAATTAAGCGTCATATATTCTTTTCACTGTTCCTAGTTGCAGAGTTTCACTCAGAGCACTGGTCTAGATCCCCCCCCCCAAATATTAATACCAGTTTCTTCAATGCTTGGTTTCTCTGTCTATCCTGAAGGTTCCTCCAATGTTGGTAATTATATACCATGATACCACATCCCAGGGCACAGCAATTTACAGTCACAGCTATGACAACCTCAATCTCACAGAGATAAAAACGTTTTGATTTTCAAAACATGGCTCATTGAAACATAACACAACCTGTAAATGTTTTGGAGTTGGTAAACCTAGAAATCAAACAACCAAAATTATGAGATGTAGTTGTCATTCAATATACAGAGAGTCCCAGGAGCAAAGGTCAATGTTCTGGGAGGTCATAGTATTGGTCATTCTAAGCAAAAATGTGTATATGTACATATCCTATTCCAAACGGTTTCTGAGCTAGAACTATTTAACTGTACACTGTATAGACGAGCAACACGCCATGTCCTTACATGAGTTGCACCGAGATAGAGCTATTTCATTGTACAGTACACCGTACAGACCCGCAACATGCCATGTCCTCACACAAGTTGCACCGAGATAGAGCTATTTCACTGTACAGTACACTGTACACTGTATAGAACAGCAACATGTCATGTCCTCACATGAGTTGTGCTGAGATAGAGCTATTTCACTGTGCAGTATACTGTACACTGTACAGACGAGCAACATGCCATGTCCTCACACGAGTTGCACCGAGATAGAGCTATTTCACTGCACAGTACACTGTACACTGTACACTGCACAGTACACTGTACACTGCACAGACGAGCAGCATGTCATGTTCTCACATGAGTTACAAGTGAACTGTTGCTGATGGTGTAATTTTCGAAAATGTATTATCCTATGTAAACTGTACCAACTTTGTCACTTGAACAATAAATAACTGTATTAGAAACAGTATGTAATATCTCTTTCTTATCAATAATTTTGGAACTGTACAGTGAAATAGCACTATCTTGAAAACTGTTTGGAATAAGATACATGTACATATACACTTTTTTGCTTAAAATGGTCGATACTATGACCTCACAGAATATTGATATTTCCTCCTGGGAAACTCTGTATACAAGTTAATTAGATGTGTTTCATTTTACAAATACGTTGTGAGCCCTATGGACAAAGTATATAATCCACATTCAAGTCATTGTGTGATTTCAGGTTCTCACAGCAGAGACTGAAGATGTCTGTCACCACATAGCCTAATAGGCCATTACCACAATTTCAGAGGAACGTGTTTCCTCCATCTTTTAGCTCTTTAACACTGAAGATGGGAGCAGCACATTTCTGTGAAACATTTGTAACAATCTACCGGACCATTTGATGTCATACCGCATAAGACACTAAATTTTCTAAATCTGTTTACTTTATGTAGCTTCAGACTGAGAACAATACACATACACACACAAAAATACATTAGCCAAGACCTCTGAAATCTTATTTATTTGTGGTTTATATAATGATGTTCTCAGTAGGTCAAACTATATAGTGTGAAACAGTAGAATAAGAAACAATCTAGAAGGGATGTGGAAGGAAGTGGTCATGGCTTGTTTAAAGGTACACTCTTGTCACCAAGTAACATAACAGATGCATTCTTAAAAAAATTTGTATAAGGTGAAATCATGTTAGTTTGACATGAATTTTCCATAAGAATAATGTAAATGGGGAAATCTTGGAAAAATCTTGTTAGACCAGAAAACCAATCATATCAGTCAAAAAGAAGCCCTATGTTTAAGAACCGTGTTAAACCAAATTCACGTTGCTAGAATTTGTGTTAGTCAGGGATTTGGTATATTGTCTCAGTATTCATCTGGTGAGGCCAGAGCCTCAGAGAGGATATTAGATGTCCTGATCACTGAACACCATCCAAACAACTAATCACAGTAATGGAGTGAGACCCTCTGGGTTGTTCCCATATTTTTATACTAGCCACAATGCAGCAATCATGTCTCCCAGTGACAGGCATTCATATCACCACAAATACTAAGTTGTATGCAGATTATCAAACTCATTTGGACCAAATAAATTGCAATACTATCAAAACTAATGCACCTATTTGTGTTTAACATTTCAAATGATGAACACTGAAAACAACAAGGCTTTCTTATTGGACCCACTAGCTAACTACATCCAATCCACAACCTATTTCCTTAACTCTCTCCTGGCCATAACCTGATACACTGGAACACTGAATATTTTCCTATTATGTGAGATTTGAGGCTTTCATGTAAATCACAACAAAGAGTAATACTGTCTTCCGAGATGTGATGTGTAGTATGATAACATATTATAAACGTTTCATAATAACCTGCTGCCTCCATCTTCAGGGCAGAAGAGTGAGTAAAAGCAAATCAATGAGAGCAGCCCTTTTCAATAGCACAGGTTCCCATTCAGTTTACCCACTTTCATGGGTTCACTCTTAGCCCCAGTCCTTTCCATCTCTTCCCCAAATCACTGATTGTTTCTTCCTGGGCAGATTACCCTTCTACCCTAAAAATGAAGGTAACAGTTGCCTTCAAAATGTTGGTAATTATCTGCCACACTATGTGGTGTCCCCTCCCCAGGAGACATAATCTTCACATGAGGAAATATTAGCATGATTGGGGCAGGACAATCAGTCTCTTCAATGATCTTTCTGGTCCAGCTCCTGGCCCTAAATGTGGCATCATTACCTTCATAATCAGTTTTCATGATCAAAAAAGAGAGATCTTCAACCCACCATATATTTCTAGGTATAAAAGTATACAAATTTATAAGATGCTACATCAGCAGTACTTTTTATATCGAATAATGGACAATATGAAATGATGACAGAAGATGGGATCAGCAGAAATGTGATTTATGAGGGCTGCAGGACACATTCCCTTTTGGCATACATTGCAATGAAGAAATTATGAATTACAAATTCCACAAATAACAGAATATACGAGTATATGCACAATACATAAGAAACTGGAAAGAAAACATTGATAGGTTTTGGTCAAAAGGAAATCTGGGGACCTCTGAAATGATGGCTGGATTTTGTTTTGTAATATCGATCTTAATATCTCAATAGGCCTAACATTGCAATGGATGATGATAAAAAAGGAAAACAATCAGATTATCCTTTAGAATTTTGCTTGGGTCATGAATTGAGACTGAAGATTATTGACCTAGAATTCTGTCTACTTTTCCCAATAGCAACTTACTTTCTCCTGTCTGGTAACTTTCAATCATCTATCCCCAATTGGTTCTTCATATTCCACAGGGATAAAAATGCAGGGACAAATCACAAATGTGTAAGGGTAATGTTTTTAACACAAGAAGGTTAGTAGTTAATTTTATTCTTCAGCCATCTCCCACCTGCAGAAAGTAAAACATTTTAAAATAATGTTATGTAGGAAACAGATTTAATATAATACATTGCAAGAAGAAATCATTTAAATGTTATACTTTATTGATACTTCTGGTAAAATGTCCTAATTTTGTTCTACGCATCTGTCTTAATTATTTTCAATGGGCCAATCCTTGAAGTTTTCTAACCACAATAAATTGATTTCCAATTTTGTAATCTTCCCTTTAAGTTAACTTCCATGTCTCAGGCTCTTACAAACCAAGTGAAATATAGTCTTTTCACTCACACCTGACCAACTTATAGAAAATGCCGCGCCATAGCTCAACCAGTTAGTTGCTGGCTTACCACTGTGGCGGCCCAGGTTCAATCCCGGGCCTGGTCAAGTGAGATTTGTGGTGGACAAAGTGGCGCTGGGGTAGGTTTTCTCCGAGTACTTCGGTTTCCCCTGCCAATCTTCATTTCACCAAATTCTTGATCATCATAATCGCCTGGGGCAGGTACAACAGGCCAATCAGTGGCCGCCATACTGAATGGACCCAACTGGACTCCAACCCCTACTATCTGAACTTATAGAAAATACTGTTAAAATTTCTCATATTTGTGTCAATAGTGACTACATGTTAACAATTGTTCTCTGTTACTTTCAGCACCATGTTATGCCTTCTGAACTGCTCTATTTTGTTTCTAATCCTGTAAATACTGGGCAGAGTATATACCTGAGCTCAAATCAACCTAAACTGAACCTAGAAAGAAATATTTATACTTATGAACTCTAAAGATGTAAATAAGTATTTAAATAACATAAAGATGGTAAACAAAATTTCATAAAGAATAAGGGAAATTATGGCAAACAGAATTTATAACTTCTCTAGCAATAAAAGGGTTATGCAGATTTCCTTTCCAGGTTGTCACCAGAAAAAAAAAAACTATCAAGGGTGCAGAGTTTATTTACAATGAATGTATGTACCATGAAAAAGTATATTTATATATCTACAACACATTAACATACAAATTTAGCACCATCTGGTAATCACTGCACAGAACCACTCATTACATTGCTCAGTTGAGAAGCACTGCACCATGTGATGGTATTGCACTCCGATACATAGCATGCTGTCAAGTTGAAATAACAACATAAGAAACTAATGTACAACATCAGCTTTCAATAATTAGCTGCATGGAATATTAAAGGTTTTTTGTTTCAGCAAACACTGCCACTGACATTTTCAGGATTAATGTTTTTGGGGAGCAGGGATTCAGAAACACTCATGCTTATATAGACAGTCAGTGAGTGGGGAGGTGAAGCCCCTTACTGGACAAAACAGAGTACAGGGGCATGCTACCCAACATGGAGTGACCACATGGCTAAGGAAAAGAGGCTATGAAAAAGTTTTTAGAGAGAAGGTGATCAAGAAAAGAGGTTAGGAGAGGGGAAATTTCATGACCTCTTCTAATCACATGAGTACCAGAATTTCTGATATCATTTCCTAACTGCCTGGTTACTTTTAATTTTTTGAACACTCCTTGAACTTTTGTCATATCCCCTTTTCCTAATCATGTGTTTCACAAGACTATTTTCATCACTGATTCTGAACCATGGGGTTATTCGTTATTGAACAGCACCCTACTCCTGTTTCATCCAACCATACCTTTACCTCCGTCTCCACTCACTGACAGATGAATATATGGATATCTGACCTCTACCCACAAATTGATCCTGAAGATGGCAAATGTAATTTTTGCCACATGTGATCTGGTATGAAATGCTTGGGTGCTTTGAACTTCTTATTGTACTTGAACTCTTGTCAACATCAATGATTATGGAGGGTTTCCAGTGCAATATCAGCGTACTCTGTTCAGAGTATAACAGGACCACACACCTTTTTTTACTAGTGACCAAGATTGGAACATCAATTCACATTTTTGTACAGATCGAACTGTTATGGTGAACATGATTTCAGTAGACTCTCCATTACCCACTGTGAAGATTAATTGGGGGAATTTTTATAACTGCCTAGCCACTGATTATTGCCTCCTGTAATGATTTAAGCATTGTCCATTACATCTGTTTCAGTAGTAAGCATCAGTGATGTTTGACAATAATTTCTAGTAGACTAAATATTCATATTCTGTTGCAGCTTTATCACACTGTTTACTGATCAGCAGCATGACAAATAAACTAATTTTTGGGGTCAAATGCAGCATGGATAGTACATACTTAATTTCCCCATTTTTGGGTTACCTATTGCTTTTAGTTACCTATGCTACTTCTCCTTTCCATTACTGTGGATAATCAAGAGCTCACCATATTATTTTGGACACTATCCATAGCCTTGCTTTCCTTCAAACACAATGCTTCAGAAATGGTTTCCATCATCAGTGCAAAGAATAAAAGTTCCTACTCTGTTCAGCCTGTTAGAATGAGCTCATCTCAATAACTGGTCTACCTGATGTCAGAAATAGATCCAGTTTCCACAGTATTGTACTTGAAAATACACAAGACAGTGTGCAGAGTCCAAAATAACAATATTTAACATAACACATTAATGTCAGATATATGTAGACTCAGATCAAAGTGTGTATTCACCCTCAAAGACAATTTTCCTGAATCACATTCAGCACGTCTAGTTCAGATTTCAGAATGAGATGCAGAAAACCCCTATTTAGATTTCTTCTGTGATCAGTAGGTTTGATCACTAATCTGAGGCAATTTAAAACAGAGATTATTGAGTTGGGAATACTGAAACTAAAAGGTTAATTGAGGGAAAGCCTTAAATCAAGGGCCACCAAATTGAGGTTCCACTGTATACAGGTATACCCCAATTCACACAACAGTTTTGTTCCTGGAAAATGCATAAATTAATGATTTTCCACAAATTCAAGAATTGGTGTTATGGAAGACTTCTAGTTCTATAACTTGTGTGTGATATTTCATGGTTATTTGAAACATTTGTACCTAGAACAGAACCTATAAGCCCTCATGCTACTTGCCAGTCACTAAATGCATACTTTTTTTTATTGTGGGGGAAAAAAAATTGTAAATACAAAACAGGTCTAGGCAATGTCCATTCAGCCTTCTGCAGCAAAAACACAAAGGACTGTCCAAAGTGATTCTGCTGCCATCTGTGTGTTGTACTGTGATACTATAGCAAACCCCTGAATCACTTTACGGAAGCAGTGGATCTAACACTAAACCATAGAAAATCTTGAATGACAAAAATTTAAAACTGAGATTATTGATTTTGGATCACTGATATCTAATAAATGGGAGAAAACATTATATGGGAGTTACACTCTATATATGGTTTAGTATACCACATAAGTTGCTGACATCTAGAGATAATTCTCATACACACACAGGAATATTGGTAACAATTTCCTAGAACAGGTTACCTGAAATGGGAAAGAATACAGATACAATAAAAGTGACACAATATTGTAATAACATAAAAAGATAGCTTAACATATAAAGTTGATATTAAATATAAATTTACATTAGAAATATTACTTATTTATTACCGATATCAAATATGATTCAGGATAGCTAATGAGTGTAAATTAAGGTTTAGGGCTACTTGAAGAGTATGGAAGCAGAAGGTGCCATTAATGGTGGCTTCCATGGATTCCTGGTTCATAACTTCTGATGTTGAACAAGCTGAACTTTCTTATAATTAAGCAACATCCATAAAACAAACAGTGTACATGCAAGAGCATGTTGTGTAAATACAGCGTGTCTCTAAGAAAGAAAACTATGTACAGTGTATATACAGAATGACCCCACGTTACAGCATGATATGGTCTTGAAAATGTATTTCTACCTCAAAAGTCCATAATGTGAAACCTAGTCATCCACCGATTCAATATGTGTTATAAGTGGAGTACACCAATTTTGTAGGCCACAGCTGTAAAGAAAACACTTCTTTACCCACTAGACATAGTAACCATGCCACCAGCCATCTGCACATAACACTGACACATGAGGACAGGATTGCCGAAGACAGGATACTATGGGATGTCAATGCTCGAAGAGACAACCATGTAAACTTATAACAAATGTTTATTGCTGTTAGAATGAATATTACAGATGACCAGGGAAGCAGGGCATGCCTGATGAATACCAGTGAAAACTCCCTTTGTAGCAGGCTAGTCTGCACTAGCGATGGCAGTGATATTGCTGTCCCTGAAAAGGACCGTTTGTCAGGAGTCAGGTGCGCCTGCCAGATGCCAGGCGAAGCTCTCATAGCAGCGGACTAGCCAGCACTAGTGTTGGTGTTCTTCCTTGCAGCAGCTTGGTGACTGTGAGTCAGCTCACCTGTTGGATGCCAGGCGAAGCTCTCATAGCAGCGGACTAGCCAGCACTAGTGTTGGTGTTCTTCCTTGCAGCAGCTTGGTGACTGTGAGTCAGCTCACCTGTTGGATGCCAGGTGAAGCTCTTGTCAAAGCAGACTAGTCAGCACTAGCATCGGAGTTCTTCCTTGTGTGGCAGCTCAGTGCTCGTGAGCCAGCAGGATGCCAGACAAAGCTCTTGCAGTAGCAGACTAGCTAATGCTAATGGTGGTGGCAAGACTGGCTGGCTGGATGGCCTGAAGAGCGCTGGCAGAGTTGGCTGCGGTGTTGCCACTAGTACACTTGCTGTTGCAGCGTTCTCTTGATGCTAGTGTAGTTGTGACTGATGTTAGTGTGTCAGACATCCATATCTTTATACTTTTCCTGCTAAGCAGTGTGCTAACCAATGGGCACTGGAGATGCTGTGGTGAGCACTGATTGTTTTTTTTTAATGCTAGTGGGGTGGGATTAAGTCCCTTGTACTGGAGCAACTTCTGGCCTATTGTACCAGCCCCAGATGATAGGTGAGGGTGATTGTGGAGCAATTGGTGGAATGAAGATTGGCAGTGGAAACCGAAGTACTTGGAGAGAACCTGCCCCAGTGCCACTCTGACCACCACAAATCCCACTTGACCAGACGCGGGATCGAACCCGGGCCGCCCAAGCCGGCAACTAACAGCTTGAGCTATGGCGCGGCCCAACACTGAATGGTTAGCACTTGCTTCACTGTGGGAGGCTCCCACATCACATCAGCAGGAAATGTGTGTGGTGGCTAGAGTGTGTAGTTCATGTGGGGAGCTGTAGTGGTGTGGCAGGTGGTGCTCCAGTCAGGGTTGCACTGACTGGCAGGTTGAAGGTGTTGCTCCTGCAGTCAGTCCCATTGAGGATGCAGGCCTGCTTGACCCTGTCAGTTGACACCATGACAGACCTCCCACACATGAGGAGTGGCAGTGTCTTCTCTCTCTGTGACAGGACCTGGCATAGGCCACTGTAGGGGGGCTCCAAAACCCAGCACACTGCGGCTGACAGATGAAGGTATGTGCGCAATTGTCAAGGTCGCTGTGCATGAATGCAGCCAGGAAAGCATGGCAAGCTGCCAGAAATGGTCTGAGGTGGGCCATGTCGTGCTGGTGGAACTTGGTGATGAGATGCACTGGATTCATGGGGTCAGCAGTTGGAGTCAGTAGCTCACTGGGGATCTTTAGGGGCTCACCATACACAAGCTCAGCTACTGATGTCTGCAGGTCCTCTTTGAATGCTGTGCAGATTCCGAGGAGTGTCCAGTGGAAGCATTCCACAAGTCCCTTCGCCATGGGATGGCGGGTGGCCATCTGCGAAAGCTGAATACCACACAGTCTGGCCAGGAATTGGAAAAGGTGAGATTCAAACTGATGTCCCTGGTTGGTGGTGATGGTCTGCAGGCAACTGAAGAGGGATATCGGCTGGTCAGTAGGGCATGTGTCACGGTGTTGACTGTAATGTCCAGGATGGAGACAACGTCTGGCCAGCAGGTGTTGACAGAAGCCAGTGGTTCTGTGAAACAACTTGTTCAACATTTTGTGTTATAGTTACGGCATTGAGTAATAAAGTGACGTTGCAAGAATACTCGAGGTCTTGTTTCATGAGATGTACTCTGAACTAATCAGGATACTATCTATGGACTTTCCTACAGGGACTGAGGAAACCTCAGACAGGAAAGCTAATGTCCCAGGCAAGATTTAAACCAAGCACCTTCCACATACAACTCAAGAGAATTACTGCTATGCTAACCTGCTCAGTGAATCACTATTTTGCAGTGTGTTTAAACAAATTTTAATATATGTCACAAATTGTTTAAGGACATATTTATGGTCTGTAGTGTAAATTTTCTGGTCATGTTTCATAATTTCAAATTCCATAACCTCAATTTCTGTAACATGGGGAAACAGTGTATGGAATTGCACAAACTCAAGATGCACAAATTTGGGTATACCTGCATTGGGAAATATAAAACTTGTGAGAGGTAGTATGAAGCAATCTGAAAGCGTCAACAGCATTCTGTGCTGTCAATATGACCACGGGGCCATCAACTACTCTTTCCATTTTCAACATATGTAATTCACACTAGGAAGGCCTGTGTTAAATGTTTTCCATGGCCAATTCCCTCAGTCCTTCAAAACTACTTTAAAAGACAAAGCAGCAGATGAAGAGAGCAGTCTTCTGGGATTTGGCACCGTGTATATGTGGAGTTAACCGACGTTTCGGAGGAACATATCGCCTCAATCTTCAGGGTAGAAGGAAAACTATAAGAAATCCGCAAGCAGTCTGCTTTTACCAGTTCTCACGGTCTCTTCACTTGTGGATTTCTTATATCTTTCCTTCTACCTTGAAGATGGAGGCGATACGTTCCTCTGAAACGTCAGTTAACTCCACATATACACGGTGCCAAATCCCAGAAGATTGCTTTCTTCATAGTCACCGCCGTGAAAGCCTCAAATCTTACAAAGTAGCAGATGTCTTCTCAACCATTCTCAGCATTAATACGAAGAAGCCTTTCTTCTGGGATGTGATATCGTGCTGTTTGGTAGAAAGGTGCTAACATTTTGGAGTAACCTGCTGTCTCCAGCAGGGTAGAAAAGTAAACTGTGTGAGAAAATGAGGACACAGACATAAGGAAAGGTGGAAAGAAAACAGGATTCAAGAGGGGTAACTGGAGAGGGTAGCCTATTACAGGAGGGTACCAAACACGACGGAGGCAGCAAGTTCCTCCTAAATGCTCTTCCCTCTCTGCCAGATACACAGTAACACACCCAAGACAACAGTAATCATCATCTACATGTTTATTCACCAGGCCAACAAACTGATTTTCATTACAGAAATTGGACTGAACATCTTGCCACTGGTGATCACCCTATTCTCCTACATTCATTACTCAGTACTAATACAGAGACTGAATAATTCTGAGGCACTATAAGATCCTTAAATTTTGTACAGTGACAGACTTCTGAGACCACATGACTCTTTTTAAATTTGTTCTAATGATAGAGATGTCCCTGCAGTTAATTAAGCACACCACCACGAAGACAACTGAGGGATGTGGAGGTACAGCTGCAAGCATTCTTAACCTTGGCACTAGATGATGGTGGATGGTCAGTTTCATGCCCCAGGCATATTACGCCTGGAAAAAGAGCCCCCATCAACTAATCCCAATTTATTATTCCGGAGGCCACCTATGCTATCGAATTCTTACTTTGCAATCTGGAGGCAAAAGGCTATGCATGACTGTACTTTTATAAGGCGACAACATTAGCAATTTGTATCAGAATGTGGTATACTTTTGCCAGCACACACTGTAGGGCCAAAAGATATACTGTATTTTGTTTTGCTTCTGATCTAGTACTGATAAATTTTTCTTGAGTCAGTTCATGTCTTTGTACAGGTATCTTTCTGTCCAACACCAATCCCATAAAACATAAGTTTGTTACGATATTGTGAACTGTTACATTACACAGCACTGTACTGTGATGATACTTCATCCATAGCTTTCTACAGTACTTCCTGCCTGAAGATCACTGTACAAAGATACATATATGAATGATTTCTGGTCAACATTATATTTCACAACACTGTGAACTGTATTTGTATATATCTCAAGGATGGCAAACCACACTAAACAAGCAGTGCTATCAAGACATGCCACCCAGCAGCGGGAGACTAAGCAATAGTTTGGCAAACAACAGTGGACAGGCACTGGCAAACAAATTTCTAGTCAGCCAATCTTAAGAAAATTTTGATTCCCTGAATATTACAAAAAATGTCTGCGTGTTTCATTGGAAAAACTGAGGAATTGTACAAGAGCCAACTTGTGGGAAAACGTCACAGGGCCCCTAAATCTGCACGCACGCATGCACACACACACACTATATTTAGTTCTCATAGCTGCCAGTACAAGTGAACATTTCTTGCCTCAAAGTTGTGATATAAAGAGTGAAAAAATAGCGATGTTCATTGCACATAAAGAATTGTTTATACAAAACAGTATCAGACAATTACACATGATCTCAGCCCGTCAGGGGTCGCAGGTCAACTCGCACTTTCTCCTGCACACTCAGCATTCCTATTGTTGGGAAGAAGCCGCCCTTTGGGATGTGGACTTGCCTCATTCCCACAGTCTTGCCATTTCTTGTGAAGAATACCTTTAAACAAGTAAATACATGTTAGGTTTGATGTTCTTACATAAAGGTTACTATATTCTGGGATATGATACCATGTAGTTTGACAGAAGTTCACTCATGTCTCAGATGCAGCACCTACCTCTGAAATGTCAGTGAACTACCTGCGGCATTCCATGAGAAAATACTCTTCAAATAGACATGTCTGTAACACCGTTTTATATATAAACTGTATAGAATCAAAACAAAATGGGGAGACTATATGCATTTGTCTATCTGTATGTATTTCCATTCCTATTTCAACACCAACCAAAATTCCACGACAGTGAACCCAAATACAGTACACCACTGCTAATCCAGATTAATTGGGGGCAGAGGTCATCCAGATTATGTGATAATAAAGATTAGTGAAGCAAGAGGTAGTACTAAGAGACACAAACAAACTTAGAACACAAACAAATGGAAAATTTAATGATATAAGTAGTGTCAATGAAAATAAATAAAAAATAACAATGTAGAGCTTTTATTTAAAAACTATGAAAAAGACAATACATTTATTCATTGATATAAGTCTCAGAAGTTGTATTTGTTTTTGAATGTAATAATGCAGGTTTGAAGAAACTGTCCAAATTTTGTTTCAATAGACAAATGACTCATCTGCATTCTCATATGCCATGTGTCTCTTAAATTATGTACTCAACTGTGGACAGTATTTTTCATTTTTCATATTTTGATCTGGATTAACTGTAACTGGATTAGCAAGGGTTTACTGCATGATGTACAGACAACAGTTAGGAATTAGACACACAGTGCAACAACAGAAAGCTTCCAAAATCTGTATCAGTTTAATAACACAACTTTGTCACCTTCAGAGCTATGAAATGTTTGTGAACATAAAAGTTGCATGATATATGTAATAAATATCAAGGTGCTTTAAACTACAATTATTGTACATTCACTTTAGATCAATTTTCAGATATTGTGTGCCCTTAATTCTTAAATATGTTAAATTTGAAGATTATTGTCTTGAGGTCACATATATTCTACCATGAAGATGGAGGCAGTCAGTACAGTCAATGTACTATTTAAATAATCTTAGAGGAGCAGTAGATTTGGATTCTTCTTCTTCTTTACTGACACTATGACCCTGTGTGGGGGTCTTGGCCTCCTCCATGGTTTTGTAACAGCAAATTTTTCCAGGGTGGGATCATTAGCCCCATGCCCAACCTCCGATGAGTAAAACCACAGCCTACACTTCATTTTGCCCCTACCCTTTGACCTATCTGGCATGGGTGGCCCTACCAGAGAAGCCTACAGTTCTGCCACCATTGCTCTTTAGGCCACTGGCGTGTGAAAACCTCCTCTCATGATAACGCGGTAGTCCTCGAGATGTTGATACTAATCTGAGGAAAATCTTAAATCACCGAAATTTAACACTATAATTATTTACTTCTCATCCTTAAAACTGGACATTCTTAAATCAGTGAAAACCTTGAACTGAGGAATATTAAATGGGGATTCCAATGTATATTTCTACCAAACTAGCTGGTGACACATCCCAGAAAGCAATGACTTCATATTCAATGCTGTAAGAACCCCAAATCATGCTGTGCCCCCTTTTCTCCGCACATATACTGCAGTACTGGAATAACCTTGGAGCTGGAAGTATGAGGAAATACTGTATGTCATTTCAGAGCACTGTGCCCCTTTAATGTGAGAGTATTTAAAACTGCGTATTTGAGCTTATAATATGCATCTAAGAGCGTTCTTGTAAAGTACAAATAAAAAAATGCTTTCAGAAACCAATGAGACTCTGAAAGAACATACTGGCTCAAATGCTTCGGATCTGCATTCTGAAAGTGCCTGATCCAAATTCAGCTACTATTCTGATGATTTTTCTTGGTTTTCTTCAGACTCTTCACATAAATACCATAACAATACCGTGTGTTTAAGACAACCCTAAGGGTGCATCAGCATTAGAACCTTGTTTTACATTCATATGGTGTCAGAGTGAGTGAGACTTATCCACTTGATATACCAGCCACTACTGGGTCTACTGTACCAGCCCCCAGATGATAAATGAGTGTGAAGCATTGGCAACAAGGGAAATTGCAGTGGAAATCAAAGTACTTGAAGAAAAGTTGCCCCAGTGCCACTTTGTCCACCATAAATCCCACATGGCTTTGTCTGGAATCAAACCCAGGTTGCTGCTGTGGGAAGCCAGTGACTAACCGCCTGAGCTATGGCATGAATGTCATCATCAGATGGCAGTGACGATCATTACATTATCATTAAAAATCTATTATATTCTGTTTTCAACATATGATGACACCAAAGACCCCACTGAAGATGTAGGACTCTACTTTCCTACAGCTGTCTACACAAGGTATGATGTACCTTCAAGCATATTTTAGGCACAGTTTACCATAAGTGAGACCACAGTCTCTTTCCACATCCTTTCAAAATCAGTATTTACTATTCATGGCACCATTCAACACTATACAGTCTGAGATACTGGGAGTGCCACTGAATAAATCATGAATATATAAAACACTGGCCAGGTTTCAGTGCTGTAATCAAATATAACAAGAACTGGTTACAATGTAAATTCCTCCTTATACTGGATTTTTCAATTGACCTAACCTTCCAGCCGCAATGGCCCTGGGGTTAACTCAGCCTCTAACAGAAATGAGTACCAGGATCTTCCTGGGGGATGGGGCAACCAGCACAGATGGCTAACAACCTCACCATCATCTGCGAGCCAACTGTCTAGAAAAAATGTGGGAGCCTTGAACTCTCACAACCCTATCGGCCTTCGTGGCCTGTAGCAGGGATAGCGTTACTTTTTTCTTAATATAAATTCCTGCTATTGTACATGCCTTCACCTTGCTGCTGAATTCAACGGCACACTCGTTGTTCCACCAGTCCTCATCTTCACTATCACTTGAGTCGGGGGATAGCTCCAACAGATCCACTTCTGTTTGGGATGATGGACTGAGCTCTATGGAGCCACCATCACTGCAACATTGTAGCAGAAAACTCCCATCAACTGATTCAGAAAGTCTTGTATTAATTTGCTTTATAGTTTTGGTTTACTTCTTATACATGCATTTTATATGGCAATTACTGGCATGGGAATGAAATATTATTGACATATTGGAAAGAACAGTTCGTTGTAGAATTTGTAACAGTGCACTGTGAAATATAACACAGATCTTTGTACTGTATGTTGTCTGTGGTAAATATGTGGTGAAGCTGATCAGGATGTGAGTCAAGTGGACTCTTGAACTAAGACCTCTGCGCCTGACCAGCAGCACACCTTCTGGATGCCACTGGCATTGGATAACTCCATAAGGCAGGTCCCTTTGCTGAAACAAATTAGTGAACCCAGTAAATTGATGAGTCAGTCTGGTTGAGCTGGTAGCCGAGGTCACTGCAGTCCGGAGCTCAGAGAGGGCAGTTACGAAAAACTTCCCTCCCTGGAACCCTAAGGGTATGGCCTGAGTGCAGCAGGGCGTGGAGCGTTTGGTGGGGCGGGGCATGCAGTGTGCATCACAAACCCGTTTCAATATATTGGTGTGTCCTGGGACCGAGCGTTTTGAGCGGAGCGGGCAGCGTGCTGTACTAGTGTGCAGAGGAGCGTGCAACGTGCATGTCAAACCAGTTTGTGTTTCAGTAGCGTTTGGAGCGTTTGGAAGATGTCTTTTGAGGATATAAACGCTGAACGCTAGAGGTGCACTGAGGACACAGCAGCGGCCCGCTGCTGTCCCTGCCATAAAGTTGCCCACGCCCTGCTCCACGCCCCGCCGCACTCAGGCCGTACCCTAATACCCATACATCAGAGTTCGACAGTTGTATTCATCCATCTGGTTAATAAAAGTTCTGGTTGAGTACATCTCTTGTCCTGCCTCACTACAACCTTCAATATCACCTTGGAACTTGCCGGTTTCTACACACGCCCAGCCCAGGACAGTTCAAATGCTTATGTGGGGGGAACATCAACAATACTCCAGTGCCGGGCACTATGCAGGGAATTTGGGATATAACATGATGATGCTATCAACGCTCACACTATAAAGCATCAAATAATACAATTAATACTGTGGCCAAGATTCAAACTGCGCAGTTCCAGAATATAAGGCAGAAAGAAGTGTTACCACCTAGCCAACTTGACTTGTTACACAGTGTAGTCTGGTAAAAAATTAACAGTGTTTAAAAGAGATATGTGAGATGTGATGCTATCGAGCCTGGCATGAGGAATGTAGTGTGAGACAGTATCCTTCATGGCAATGAATCTTCACATTCCATAAAACCAGAAAATCTCTTGATCATACGAGCAACCATCAGTTTACAAGAAAAACCTTGTACAGTACACTGGGTGACTGACAAGAGGTAAGGTAAACTTGTCTCTGTGTTTAATTGATTAAGCACTAAGCCATGCAGACATTTGGGGGAGTGGAGGTATAACTCAACCATTCTTGACCTCAGCACTAAATTGAAGAGGGTGGTCAGCTTCAAGCCCTGGTCATTTTACACATGGATAAAGAGCACCCAGTACCCATTGGGTACGAGGCTTTGTGGACCCCACAGCCTGTCTGGATGCTGTGGAGAAGAGAATAATCTCTTGCACCTGCCATCCAGCCCATAGCCTGTTGCCACACTGAGCTACCCTGGCTCCAACTGACAAAAGGACAGAGTTGATATACAAGAGTATTCTTGCAGCCAAAGCTCACAGTGTTACAACAGATCCGAAACACTGGAAAGTCTGACGAAAACTCAATTGAAAAATGTAACAATTCCTTTCTCTATCTACACTTTCAGTCATTATATATTACGTTCCCTGAGGTAAACTTTTAGATCACGTCACTGAACATGGAAGCCACAAACAGAAGAATTCTAAAAAGACAGCATGATACAAGTACAATAGTAATAATTGTGATGATGATGATGATAATAACAACAGTTTTGGGGCACCTCTTTTCTGCAAATGTTGACACGGTAATAATGACTGGACCGCTGCTGTTTATTGCTACTTTCTTCTGGGCCTATGTAAACTAAATGAGGTCATAAAGTCTATTATCGTTTGGGATGTGATGCCATGTAACATGTTAGAAGTTTATCATTGTTTAAAAGGAAAGGAACATATGCCTCCTTCTTCAGAGTCAAAGAGTAAGCCCAGAAAGCAACACGCACTTTCAAGATGGAGGCAAAGCATTCCTCCAGAACATCAATAAATTTCTAGCAGACTACATGGTGTCACACACACAATTAGCTGTACTGTTCATACTTACAGCCATGCGGACATCTAATTTAACAAAAATGAGATCACATCTGTGTTTCATTTCCATAGACATGACATAAGGACAAGACCTGCCCTAGTTAAACTAATTACATACGGATGAACTCTCATGCAATTACAAGTATAAAAATTTAAGAAGAAAATAATGTCAACATTATCATATTTAGGCAATTGTGCTTTTGAGATCTGAGGTTCTCCTGGTAGTGCCTATGAAGATTACAGTCTTCTGGGATATGACAGCATGCAGCCTCACAGACAACTACCAAAATTCTGGAGGAGCTGTTCCCTTACGCTGTTTCTTTTTCCTTCCCTCTACCTCCTGCTTCTTCTATGACAGCCATTATTTCTCCCATTCACTCTGCCCTTTAACATGCCAATATTCTTACACCATTCTCCTCATTCCTATTGGCTCAACCAGTGCTGAAGTCTTGGCCCTTCATTTTTCTGATGCTTGGCCTACCCATTTACCCTGAAGATGGTGGCAGTAAGTTTTTCAGAAAGGTTGGAAATAATCTATATAGTCTAAAATAACTCTGAGGGCAGTTATATGTGTACCTTGAGTTGGCAACCTGATGGAAGAAGAGTCCCTTGTACTCGAGAGAACTCTTACTTTGCAATTTTTGTTCCATCACATGTTGAAAACAGAGCCTAGTAACAATATAATGAAGATGTGACAAGACATGTCACTGTTTGATGATGACACAATCTCAAAGATGTTTTAGACAAACAATATGAGACTACATGATGTCACATTCCAGAAGACAATCTTCAATTCTGCTTTTGGTCATTAAGCTTTGGAACTACTGTCTGCAGTCTAACAGTGGACACATGCTGCCTGTGCATACCTGTCATACTGACATACATAATCTCTAGGGAACAGAATTCCACAGCCCATTCTGTCGCCTTTATGACAGCGCGGTCCAAATGGAGCACCAACACCACTTCCAATGAAGATCTTCCCATCATCGGCATGGTAACCTATAGAGCCTTTGTTCCAGCCAGGATGCCTGTGTTTGGGGTAGTCCTGCAAATAGACCAGCCCAGAAGCTTAGCCCCACATATTGGGGTAACGAAAAACAGTCAAATATCAAAGAACCCGTTCCAGAATCTAACTACAGGAAACACAGTCCTTGAGAAGCTAACTGTTGCTCAGAAAGAAAAGAAAGTCCCAACATTTTATGGAGCCCAAAGTTTCAGTAAAGTTTATGAGGAGTTCTATGTTCTGGGGTTATAATGCCCTGTAGTCCGTTGAAAGTTAACGACATTTCAGAAGAATATGTCCCTCCATCTTCAGGACTGAAGAATAAGCCAAGCAAGCTGCCCACTTCACACCGGTTTCTTACTTTGGACCTCATCATGGTAATGGCATGTTCCTCCGAAACGCTGGTTGGCTTTCATTGGGCTACTGGCATTATACCTCAGAAGATAGAACTCTTCATACCCACTGCTGTGAGATCCTCACATCCTCTACTAAGTTTAATTCCAGATTCATGCAAAGCAGAAATTATACATAAGCTCTGCTTGCCACCTGCTTTCATGCTGGTTTCTTGCTTGGTTTATTCTTTGACCCTGAAGATGGGGGCGACATGTTCCTCAAGAACATCAGGTGACTGTCAACGAACTACATTGCATCATATCTCAGAAGACAGGACTCTCCAAAATTAAATTCGTCTAACATTCACTGTACATCTGTTGTGCATGCATGTTTCTGAATTTATTCAATGATACTTTCCCGACTGCTGGTAAGACGATGATAATAACTGATGAAGCTGGAAGGATGTCAAAGGAGCCTGTCATTTGCTATTTTAAGATACTAAAGAAGTATTTGGCTGGAGGGACTGTGGGAAAGCACACTAAGCCTCAGTGAGAACTATTGACATCCAAGTAAGATCCAAACCTAGGACATCCAGAATGCAAAGGCTGGGGGACTAAACATGCCAAACTTGATCATGACATCCACTCCCATCCACTTTTTCAAGAACAATGAAAAACGTGTAAAACAGTGAAATGTGAGGGTCTCACAGTAGTAGAGATTAGATAACAGCCTTCTAGGATGTCACACCATGTAATATGGTAAGTAAGTAAGACTTTCCTACACTGCAGATTGATGCAGCTGTCTGTCTGAAATATCTACCTACCAAACTAAACAGGGTCACATCACTGAAGATCATAAACTCTATAAATACAGAGAAATCCCCATTTAATGAATATCTGGGAGAATTGCTTCTCTTATATCAAACTGAGGTTGTCACTGAATGGGGGTTATGCAAAATTTCACATTAAAATTCTTACTGCATGCAATTATGATAAAATAATTTATTCACATAGCTAATTAAAAATACTGTTCAACAAAAATAAACACAATTACATAATCATTAATATGAAAGTAATTTACAAATAACTGATGACACATAGAATGAACTGAAACTAGCTTAGTCCAGAATCATATGACATATGATACCCTAAGTGACATGTTCTTAGTGCACTTTCTCTATATCATGTCAGTCACCACAGATCATGACTGTGGTTTCTGGTGGACAGAAAACACAAATATCAATTGTTATTTCAAGTACAATCACACTAAACTACTATTATGAGTTCTGGAAAGCTGAAAATTTCTTACACTGTGGGTTACATACTTAACTGAAATTGACTATAGGAAAACAAAACATTGTTTATATTGGGCTGCAGCTAGTACAAAAAAAAAAATTCACCAAATATGGCATTTCACTGAAGATGGGAACACTGTCTCAACTTACTCTCCTAGTGAGTCCAATGGCTATGTAGCAACTCTCCCCAGGATCAACAATTTCTATTTCAAAATAATGAATGGTTGTGTTCAGGGGTGACCTTGCTTGTGCCAGTCCAACATCTATAATACTCTTTCCACGCCCTGTATATTCCAGCACCTGTGACAGATCAAGAAAAGCAACTCTCCAAAGTTTGGTCACTGTATACATTTAGATTAACCTTATCATCCACGATTAGGGGGACTTAAAATCTCCTATTATTACGATGCTGGCAGTCACATATTAACTTGGAAATAACAGTAATAACAATGTAAAAACCTGGAGCCAGGATAGCTGTCAGTATACCAACTAGCATACAGGCTGGATGGCCAAGGAGTCAGGGTTCAATTCTCAGCAGAAGCAAAAGACATTCTCTTCTCTATAATATTCAGAGCGGCTCTAGGGCCCAACAAGTCTCCCATCTAATGGGTACCAAAGCCTCCATCCCTGGGGATAAGCTGCCAGGGACATGAAGCC
The DNA here is from genome assembly GCF_002891405.2 of Cryptotermes secundus. Taxonomy (NCBI): domain Eukaryota; kingdom Metazoa; phylum Arthropoda; class Insecta; order Blattodea; family Kalotermitidae; genus Cryptotermes; species Cryptotermes secundus. The sequence continues at coordinate 170,120 of NW_019737983.1, forward strand.
AAATATTCACAATCAAGTGTCAAGATCAAGACTGCTGGAGCATATCTCCACTCTCCCACATGCCTTCATGGCATGGTGCTTAATTACATAATGAAATACAGGGATAGCTTTACCTTTACCATACACTGTAAACAGTACAATGTCAGCCCTACTGGGACAGTGCATATGCCATCATCAGAGTACTGCACTGCACAGACAGCAAAAGTTAACAATACACATGCATAAACTACATTAACTGATGCAAAGACACTGCCTATACTCTCATAAATACTTGATAGATCACAGCTTTCTAATATCCTAAAATATATGTAGACTTCTACAGATGCAAGTACAGGACATTTAAAGCCTCACCTGGTAAATGGACAGAATCTGGTGGTAGTTCTAGGTTCTAATTGCACCGGACTAGTAAAAAATATAAGCCTACACACAAGGAGCCAGAAGAGCTTCTCAATAAAATTTGGGATTGCTGATATATCAAACATTTGGCCACTTGCAAAAGTTACTCAGGTGTCAATATATTGGACACTCATCCTTTAGAGGTAAATTAAACTGGTCAAGCTATTCCATGAAAACTGACATTTCACATTTGGGTCACTACAGCGCACACCATTATTTTCCTGAAGACACCACTTATACAGTTTTATTTAGGGAGACAGCCCCCATAAATCATTGAAACTTAATCAAAACTGATAGAACTATTTTAATGAAAATTGCAATTTTGTGTTTGGGAGCACTGGTCAATGGCCCCCATTTTTGGACCTAGAATGTTCACTTTAACCAGACACAAACCTATAATTGCTACACTCTTAAATATAAAATATGAATAAACTCCAACTATTCAGGTGCCAGAGAGGTGTGAATACAGACAGACAGACAATTCCAAAAACCATTTTTCCATATTCAGGTGAGCTGAAAATGTGTAAATTCAACAGAATCTCAACATCTAATTCCTTCATGATCATAACGGTTTCTCACATATACTACATACACAAGAAGGTAAAAACTAAGTAACTCTTAGGCTTCGGGGACTTACATTCAACACTCTCAATACCACAACCAGCCTTCAGGCATGATGGTGAGTCAGTTTCATCCACCTCCCATTCTCATAATCTAGTTCCATAAAGACCATTCTTATCCTTACATATTTGCAAACTGGCCATTTCTGAAGAGCTTTCCCCCATGCAAATTCTGTATGCATTCCCTGCCGCCCTATCCTGGCTACTGTCAATCACAGCTTCCTAGAGTAAATATCATAACAATATTAGGTGACCTGTATAAACTACAAAATATCTTCTTATGTAATACTCTAAAGTACCCAATTCATCCACCTTAGGTCCAAATATTTTCTTAAGCACTTGCTTTTGAAAGGAACTTGTAATTTTACATTATCTCAAAGTAAAGTAAGTAAGTAAAAAGTAAAGCTATCCCTGTAACAGGCCATAAAGGCCCATAGGGTTGTGACATTTTGACGTTCCCACATTATCTAGACAATCGGCTCAAAGACGGCGGTAAGGTTGTCAGCCTTAGATGCCGGCCGCGCTTTAATCCCCAGGAAAATTATTAGGTACAGTCGTACCCCATTTAATGATACCTCACATAATGCCAATTCATTTGGTGAGCAAATTTAAATTTTTTGACAGACTTCATGAATAAGATAATTCAATGACACTATGGATACTGCAACTGAAAATGAACCAAATTTTGACTGCGGTACTGAAGTGAAAAGCATTTATGACACCCTGCTACAAAGAAATGCTTCAGGAGAGTAGGCTTAAGACAAGGAAGACAGGTCTTAATGCCTTCTTCAAGAATAACGCTGACCATTAGCTGGAAAACAAGACACACTTGGGCCAATCAATCAGAACAGAATGATAGCTTTTACACATTATACATATCTTACAATGAACTTTAAATAATTTAATAATTTTAGCATATTTGACTATTTTATTTATTATACAAGTGTAATAATTATAATTTTACAAATGCATTTCAATTATTACTGTACTAAAATGATCCTACATAACACTAGCTAAGCACTCTTACTTCCAGGAATGCATTCCCAGTGTTGGGTACAGCTGCACCAGTGTTTTAGAGGAGCACACCACCTCTGTGTTAATGGTCAAAGTGCGAGCCCATAAAGCAAACAACCAGAAAAGCTGCTTGTTGCTTGCTTAAAAGACTTACTCTATTTACTTTCTCCTGACTTCCATCTACCTCTTATTGGTTTGCTTAGCCAGTATTTCTTAGTCACTCTGTCCTTGGAGAAAGGCCCTTGCCCTTCTTCATTTGTTCACGGCCCCAGTCCTGGTCCAGCCTCTCCCTATCTTTTCCTATGATCAGCTTAATCTTCTACCCTGAAAGCAGCAGGTTCCTCCAAAATGTTAGTAATGATCTACCAGACTGTATGGTGTCACATCCCTGAAGACAGTAAGCATGCAGGCTACTTGTAATTAAAAACTACAACCTTCAACAAGACCAAAACAAACCTGTCCATTGAGCCGAATATCACTGAGCCGATACCATTCCTCCTCATTGGTGTCTACAGACATGAGACTGTCCTCTTCAGGTACCCAATTCAAACCCAGAAACAGCCGTACCTCTTCTCCAATTGAGTGCATTCCTACTGCAGGGTACAGGCCTCCCATAGGTAGTGACACTAACATTGTGCCTAACTGAAACATCATTTACATTAAACTAAAATAGAAGAATTACTTTCATGAAGCAAGGAATTCCACACAAGCTTTTATGACAAATGGTGAAAATAAGCCAAAACACTTCTTAACCCTTTAAAGTACAGTGGCTACTATTTGTGCCACATGCTTCAATATTTTGGAAACCTTGCATTTTGCCCAAATAGTCTATATATGTATTTTGTATCATTCTTACAATTAACATTCATTTTTCTAAACAGAATTAATCAACTGGACTTTATAATGGAGATACAGTGTTTTACTGACAGGCATGAACAGGATTATATTATTTAGGTCAATTACAAATTTCAGTGTGTTAATTTATACAGTTTTTCAGAGCTTACTTCTTTCCCATTTCGGACAAAGTACACAGGAACCATCATACAAATTGCATCTCCTCTTCCTTCTGTAAGTTGGTCAAACCTAATTCCACATCCTATCCGGTCCCCACACTCACATCGTGTGCACAGTTGTGTTCCCTTGCTTCCCTCCCTGTAAAGGCTGCAACCACAATAACAACACATATTGCTACATGCTGGTGTAATTATCAACAAATGTGACAATAATATACATTTCTCATTATGTTTTCACGTGCATAATTCTAATTATAGTGAAATCCCACTTTAGCATCCCCACAATTGTTGAACAATTTTTCAGGTTTCAGCAGAAGCCTGTAGTATGTATTACTTCCCTATATTTAGTGAATTCTGTATAGTCAAAAACTGACATTTAATTTGAGAAATTTTTGACCTTCCACAACTCATACATTGATTCAGTATAGCCGTAGTCAAAACAACAATCAATATTCATATTTTTCTTCCACTAGAAATCAGTACCTTACAACCATTGTGTTTACAGGATGTCATTAATTGTTTTGGGGGCATGTGATAGCATAGTTGGTTGAGGCACTATGCTACAAGCCAGAAGGTTGCAGGTTTGATTCCCGATGAGGTTATTAGATCTTTTTCGATTTACCTGATCTTTCCAGCTGAACTATTGGCTTACAGTAGTCACCAGTGACGAGTTTTTGTGAACATGGTATGACCTTCCAAGAAGGACTGACATCCTGTCAAATCCATTACTGACTATCATCCAGGTATAAATATAAATACTGCAAATAAATAACCATAAATAAGCAGATACAAACTAGAACATACCTCCCATCATCAGTCATCAGTCCAATAGACTCTGCTACACAACCGATGTGCACATCCAGTGGACATCGTTTTGAACATAACCCAATTGAGATGCTGCCATCCATACCGGTATCTATGATTTCAGTCTCATAGTAACAGGTGTCAGGTGTCAGAGGGTGTCCAGCAATGTACACACCCACCCTGTCATCTTCATCAGGGGCATAGCTACAGATGGGCAATAAGAATAGATCAAGAGTACTATCTTCTGGGATATGACGCCATGTAGTCCATTGAAAGTCAATCAACATTTCGGAAGAACGTATCACCTCCATCTTGAAGGTCGAATAAGCCGAGCAAGATACCAGTGTGAAAGCAGTCACTCAACTTGCTACCTGTTTTCATACTGGTATCTTCCTCAGCTTATTTGACCTTGAAGATGGAGGCAATATGTTCCTCCAAAACTTCAGTTGACTTTCAACAGACTACATGGCATCATATCCCAAAACACAACATTCTTCATAAGTACTGCTGTGAGAACCTCAGGTCCCAAAAGAACACATCAGGCCATTTAACCTGCTTTTTTGAGCAATTTGTATGATCTCAAGCGAAGCATAAAAGTGGAATTCATTACATGAGGCCGATATTTGCTATCTGTCTGTGTTCTGGTATCTGTAGTGAATACATCTTGATGAAATTCTCACTAAAATTAAAGCCCAAAATTATACTTCTGAAAACTCTTTGGCCATTCAGCACTGCAACTCTTTGGCTGCTTTCAGTCTGATATTTCTGTCCTCTGACCACCTAGGGCAGGGAATTAAATCCATTTCTGAGGGGAGATACCCTTAGGACAGATTCCAATAAGCACAGTTTTAAAGCCCACCATCTTAATCTGGACTGGTACCCTACACATTAAAAAAGTACTTGGTAGAGATGAAGGTTTTGATCTGTGAACAAAGAAAATTTGTACACAGATTTGACTTGGGATCAAGCTCAGAACCTTCTCAGTATGTGTGCAATTTTTTACCTTGGGACCAAGTCATCTTAACAGCATTACAACTATATGTATACACTTAGAACAAAGTTTACTGATTAATCAACTGTATAAATGAAAAATATTTTAGATAAATATTATAAATGTTTGCTATCTGAGAATAAAGTTAACTGACTTATAAAATTCAGAAACAACAATTTAGAAACTATTTCCACATATACAATCCAGCAAAAGCAATAGAAAGGACAGAGGAACACAAATTACATTGAAATTCAGTGACTTATGTAAGACATTAGGATGGATATCAATAATGTGGTTCTATAGTAAAATATACCGAAACAGAAACAAAGTGAAGCTTTTGAGGCTTCTCTACTTTAACTTACAACAGTTGAAACTTTTACTGGCTAGCAACTGTTGCTGTAACAAGAGATCATATACATACCTTCATAACCTAAGCATCTTAAAATAGAAAGCATGATTCAATATACCTTAAAAAATCACCATCTAAAGCCACTCGTTCATGCGTAACATCACTGTCATGTGACACAGAACACTTCATCCTGAGCACGGGGTAGGACTGCAGGTTGCGCAGACTTTCCATTGTTGTGTCATGAACGGTACCAAATAGTCTTTTGAGTAGTTCAAAGAGGTGCGGGCTCACACAACTCAGCATATAGGGCAGCTAGAAATAATTTTAGAACATCACTCTTATAATGCTCACAAACACCTGCTTATCCATCTTTATGAACGCTAATCCAAATCTTAAGAACTGTTAGGGTTCAAATGTAGAGTATGGTTTGCATCTCTCACACTATGCCACGTTCCTGAGTAATATTTGTCTTCGGTTGTGTTAATTCCTGCTTAGATCGGGTTGGCTCATATTAGTTTAGGGAGCCACAAATAATACACTCTCCCCAATTCCTGTCCACGAATTAGAACCGAAGGCCATTACGTTCAGCAGGACATCCAATGGTGCGGTAACCCTATCTGTTTTCCAACAGCAGTAAATACTGTGTAACAGTACTAGCAACTACATTACATGGATAACGCCAAACTCTATTTACTTGCATAAATTATAAGCTAACGTCAGGACCTAATTACCTGGATATTCGGGACCTGACGGTTACAAAGCAGACTTTGTCTAGTTACTACGAACTTTCGGGGTTCAGACAAGAGACAGTCAAATTTCGCGTTCTGTGCTGTTGAAACATCAATGTACAGAAACCACACAAATCACTGTTCCAGTAAAGATAAAATTATATCAAAGTCCATCTTCCCACACAAAAACCTATGCGAACTAACCGCTGTTCATAACCTATAACAAACACATCCCCATTAGCCACTGATTAGTAACAATATTCGCCTTAACACCCACAGATTATTGGCCAGTGAATTGGGACAAGGACAAGCATCTTATCCACATTCAATTCAGGTAAAATATATTCTTTGCCGAGAGGAAATGTCATGACCGTCATGACGGTCATGACGACGAACAAACCTCAAAGTGCCGACCACTGAATTAAAACGTGTAGCCAATTTGCATTCAATTCAGAGAAAACACATTCTTTGCCGGAAACCATGAGCAAATATTAAACAAAATTCAATTCAATTCAATTTTATTTCATCCATGGATCATTATACATGATATGGGACAAGTCAAAGATTAATATTAATACTAATACTAAATAATAATAAGTATATAATAATACAGAAATAATATGACAATATAATAATACATGATAATAATAATAATATAGCAATACAGAGATAATAATATGACAATATAATATTGATTGATTGATTGATCCACCTCGTCACTGCAGATCACTGTACATGATACATGACAAGTCAAGCCAATTCTGAACATTAACAATCCGATACATAAGCAGATTAAAATTACAATAGTTACAATTCCACTGCTGATTACAATCTAGAACCGGCTAGATACTCCCACTTGTGGAGAATTTGATGGAATGAACNGTAGAAGAAAAAGTATAAAAATTCTGCAAGCGACAACACCGTGAGAAACGGTGTTGTCGGTTAACACCACATATACACGGTGCCAAATCCCAGAAGACTGCTTTCTTCAAACCGATAATAGCCTAAATTCAGCAATAATCGACGAACAGGGAAATTGAAGCATTAAGTTGGCTGTATGACATTCGACTAATCTTCGGAACGCTTCGGGACGTGGGCCTATTATGTTGTGGATGTTATATGGTCATTTGAACAACGCGATGTTAAGGAATAAGAGATATGGTAGGCTAGCTGAGATCGCTGAGATGCGCCCCCCCCCACTCCTTCTGCTAAATTAAAATTATCTCAAATTTTTCAACGCTTTGTCGCAATAAATAGCATTTTCTGTATCCACGTTTAAAATAGCATTAAAAACTTAAGTGCTGCTGAATCACTTGAGATGAAACTGAAGGGATGAAGAGCTCATACACAATATTAATGAGAAAAATTTAAGGGAAGAGACCACAAGGGAGTTACATTCATTTCAGGAGGCTAAGGTTCAAATGAAACCTGCAAAACACTGGTTGTGAGAGAGTGAACCGGACTATGTGACTCAAGATAGCAGTGGCAGAATCATGTGAACACATCTGTGAACCACTGGGTTCTGCAAAAGGAAGAGAATTTCTTGGCTAGTTAAGCAGTTATTAACCTTTAAAGGGCCCTGTACCATGGAATTACTTAAGATAATGGTCTTGTTCTGATTCTTCTTTGTTAAGTTTATTTGTGATGGACAAATCCATCTGCAATTAATTTGGGGCATGTACGGAGTCCATAACAAAGATAAGTATTACTATCCACTGCAATACAAATGAATACAGTTCCAAATGTTTAGATTATATAATTAGACAAAAGAACATAAGATGTAGTACTGAAGATTTGCCATATTTTAAGAAATGAGACTGACCTCCAGAGACAAAACTATTTCTAGTAACTCTCACCCAAAACCAAAAGGAGAGGAACCCTATGACATTTAATTGGCTGTCAGTATACTGACTAGGTTACAGACTAGTTGGCCAAGGAATCATGGGTCGATTCCTGGTAGGTGCAAGAGATTTTGCTCATCTCCAGAGCCCAGACTGGCTTTGAGGCCCAGCTGTCCAATGGGTACAGCAGGTTCTTTCCATGGGGATGAGCTGATCTATCACCATTTACTAGCAAAATTAAGAGTATATGGATCTATATCTGCACTGCCCCATATAACTCCCTGGGGATTAACTGGCCAAGGGGTTGAAGCTGACCTACCAACACCATTTAGTACAAAGATTAAGATTATACAGATCTATACTTCCAGTTCCCCATTTACTTCTTTGGAATACGAAAACTTTACCTTCACTTTAACAATAATAGAAGGACCTTGTTTTTGGAAACAGGCCAAAATTATGCTTCCAAGTGTTCATCCTCTTCAAAGTTCTTACGCCCTCAAGAGTTATTAGCCTCTTATTCATACTTTTCTTACCTTGACACCATTTGGACACTTCGATTTACTATGTGCAGGCACTTGATTATCCTTCATTAGTATGTGAACTATTTCACTGGTAACCCTCTCATTAACACTAAATACAAACTGAAAAACTGAAACGTGATTTCCAAATTACACATAACCATGACAGCAAGAGATATTTTGAATATTTTGAACATGGCAGCATTTGTACAAACCTATGTACCCATCAGCTAATTCTGACTGGCAGAATATTTCTCTGTATACAGTACACATTAAGATTACATCTATTTTAAAAAGTGAATGCAAAAAAAAAAAATACTTTTGATTGTTACTATTTTTTCAACATATTGTAAATTTCTAACAGGTGTTGATTCTTGCACGGTAAAAAAATCTGTAAGATGATTGCCTCAAATTAGTTGACACCATAACCCACAACCTTGATCTCAGATAACAATAGGAACGTTTGTTACAGTATTTTCTTCACCAACAACAGCAAAGATTGTTCTGTTACACTGATCACAGATTAATATGAACGACAGAAGTGTCATATTAACAGCTGCAGAATTCAAAGCTTCTGAAAGAATTTCTCCAAATCAGTGGAAAAGAACATTCTGGCACTGTATGAACTACTGACATATTAAGAAAGCAGTCTTCTGGGATGTGGCACCGTGTAGATGTGTTAACCCACGTTTCAGAGGAATGTATTGCCTCCATCTTCAAGTTTCTGCTTGCACCTGTTCTCACTGTCTCTTCGCTTTGCATTTTATTTTCCTTCTACCATGAAGATGAAGGCGATATGTTCCTCCGAAACGTCGGTTAACACCACATCTACATGGTGCCACATCCCAGAAGACTGGTTTCTTCATAGTCACCGCTGTGAAAACCTCAAATCTTAAATACTGATGTATTATTTGCCACTGACTGAGACTATCATGATTTATGTTGTATAATGTGAGAAAGAGAAAAAATTATGGAAGGGAACTCATTTTAAATTAATTATAAAATGGAATAACAATGGTTTGTCTGTAATTGGGATAAACTAATTACAAGAAAATTTGACTTTAATAAAAGATTAATAAATATCAGTATATTAAGATTAAATACAGAACACACAGAAGGCTGTGAGTATGTCTACTATGTGGTGGAGGGCACTGTCAGTTAGGGACATTGACCGTTACATTAATATTAGAAAGTTACACGAATTTTCAACATACTGTACTTTTGGTATTCATATGCCAGTGGAGAATCCAATCATATTTGCAGTAGGGTTGTTCTTAAGATCTAAAAGTTTGTGACGATGGTACATTGTTTTTTAATATTATCCATCATGTTGTCTATATCCAAAAAAGTCCTGTTTATTTTTTCAAAATGCAACATTTCGGAGACTGGATTTTGTCTCCATCTTCAGGTAAAACCTATTCAGTTGGGCTCAACAGATAGAGCTAGTTCCTATCTAGTAGATTTTACCTGAAGACGGAGACAGAATCCAGTCTCCAAAACCTTGCGTTTTGAAAAATAAACAGGACTTTTTTTAGATATAAACAACATGATGGATGATGTCCAAAAACACAATACTTGTAGGGTTGTTCTTCCATTAGATTGCCTATACAAGGTATGACGTTCCCTGGATGGACTTCAGGACAAGTGGACAACAGGATATCACAATTTACTCCTATTCTGATTAAAAGCCATACATAAAATTATAAAGTATCATCATTTTATTAAATTATTTACATGGATATTTTAACTAAAACATCATACAAAATAAATATACTGGGTTACACCACTAGGCCATTTATTAACACGTATTAGTCTTTGCATAAATACTAAAACAAGTTAATACCAACATGTCTGTGTCCCATATCAGTTTTATATTACATGAACCTTCTAATGAATCTATAACACTCTTATGCATTTTGAACACCACTGGAGTCGGCAAGGTTCACGGACAACTCTCAGTGAAATGAATGAGCTTAATACCTTCACTTTATCTGTCCTTATACAGTATATGTACAGATGTGCTAGTCACAGAAAAGATGTTTATGCTCTTAATTTTATCTGTTGCATAAAATTTGGTCTCTCATTCTGAATGAAGAACATGAAATGAAGGTGTCTCAGACTAAAGTTCTGAGGAAGAAAATATGGAAAGAATCAGTGGGATGAAACGGAACAAGATGATTCAGCCAGATACTGCAAAACATAAAAAAAGAGAAAAAGAAAATGGCAAGAAATTGAAAAGGAAAATCTGTGGGAAGAGTGGTGAGAAGACTTTTCATCCACTGACCTATAAAAATAGAAGATGAAATGTCTTTGATGTACTCATCCAATTTTTAACGAAGTCCATTAAATCCTAGAACATACCAAAGGAATATCTTAATCCAGTGAGTAACAATATGAAGTGTGCTGTGTGTCCAGAATATCTTGATCCACCAAATGAAAATATTAAGTATATGGTATATGAGAATATTCTTCCCAGATATGTTCTTTAATACGCCACACAGCCAGACTAGTGGAAATCAGATGGTAGTGATAAAACGTGAAATGGGTTCACAGATTACAGTGAACCCCCCACTTAAGAGTTTCTTTTGCTGCCAGAGGATATGAACACTGAAATCAGGAACATTTCAAATGGAGCTGATTTAACAATAACATTATCAACATGGGATCATTGCAATTGAGCATTTAATGAAGCAAAAACCTAAGGTAAGAAACATTAAATGTAAGTTTCACTGCATTTGATGATGCTGTTTCAAGTACACAGATTACATAATGTCTAATGTTATGGAAAAGTGATCATGAATGAACAGGTGAAGATTTGAAAGGAGGGAGGTGTAGTCTACATCAAACTACATTCCAGGCATTTGTCTGGAGAAACTGGAGAAAATCACACGATAGGTGGCATTGGGGCTCAACTTCAGACTAGAAACTGTCTGAATGAAATAAAGCATTAGCACTACATCAACTTGCAAAGTGTGATAAGAGAGTAGTGATAAAATGGCATAACTCATAAAAATAAGTCTTAAGTGTAAACTATGGTACGCAATAGTAACATTTTAGTCTATCAGATGAGCTTTCAAGAGACTAGAATGGGAACAATACTATAACCTATAACCTGTAACCAATTTCAGTTGCAACTGACCTTTAACCTTGGAAATACAAACGAAAATGGTACACCATAAGATAAAGAACTATGAGCAGAGTACGATGTTAATGATTCTTCACTAAACTCCTGTACTGAATAACAATGACTGGAAAGGATCAGAAGGAATCAAGATGCTACCTCTCAGCATTTCCTTGGAGGGACCAATAAACACCATGAAAAACCTCTATGATAGTCAGTGTTCTGGCTAAGATTTGAACTGAGCACCTCCCAAATACAAGTCTAGTACACAATACATCACCCCACTCATTCTCTAAATGTGATATAACTGACTGTGGTAAGAGATGACCTTCTTTGTCTTACCATGCAAATTAAATAAACATTTTGTGTGACTGAATGGCTTAATTCTGTTTTATGCTTACTCTAACCATAATTATGCACACTGTATAATATTCTCCATATATAATTAAAACTGTACCATTTTTTATGAAGCTGGTACACATTTCCAGGTCCTGGAAGTTTTGATAGTCTTTACATACTATACAGTACATAATTATAACAAATATCTTTATAAAATTACATGATATTTATCCTTTGCCCAGTACATGTATTAAAATACTGATAAGCACAAAGCAGTACACATTACTTAATACTTTAAGGTAAAGGTAAAGCTGTCCTTGCCCTTACCTAAATTAAGCACTATGCCATGAAGGAGTATGGGGGAATGGATGTATAGATCCACATTTTCTTGACCTTGGCACTACACTAGTTGGAACTTTTGACTTAACATTTTTTTTTTATTTTAATTTCTACTGATGAGCAATGAATCCAATTACAGTAAGATTCAAGATTCTCATGGCAGTGAACAAGAAAATTACTGTCCTCTGGGATGAAACCATGTACTCCACTAGAAAGATACCAACATTCTGGAAGATTGTGCTATTTGAATCTTCATGGAAGAAGGAAATCAAGCATGGAACAACTGATAGAGATGGAGGAAAAAGGAGGACTGGAACCAGGGGCTCTGGAAGCCAATGGGAGTAGGGGGAACAGTGTAAATAATATTGGTCCTGAAGAAAGCAGTCTTCTGGGATGTGACACCGAGTAGATGTGGTGTTAACCGACGTTTCGGAGGAACATATCGCCTCCATCTTCAGGGTAGAAGGAAAAATAAGAAAATCTGCAAGCGAAGAGACAGTGAGAACAAGTGGAAGCTTCATCACTGACTAGCATCTCCTTCTCTTCAAGACTCTGCACCAAACCATCATATTTACTTCCATCTTTGCTCCACTTAAGGTACGATGCCTAGCACAGTTCCTCATGCTTCAACAGAAATCAAACCTGCAGTATTTTCATAATAAGGCACATCCTCTCAACTGGACGGAGTGCAGCAAGGACCCAATCAGTGGCTGCAACACAACAAATTGCTTCAATGTAAAGCTGTACCTGTGCTCAATTAAGCACCACTTCATGGAGATGTATGCTCCATGCATTCTTAACCCTTTGGAGTCCTATGTCAGACTCAATCCACCACATGTTTTATGAATGTTATAGATGATCTGAGTCAGACTGAGGGAGACACCACTAGGTCCCCTTACTGGATATTACCTGAAATTAGCCTGTGTCTTACAGCTGACATATGGGTTCTGCAGGATCCGAGGCGTTGTCTCCATAACTCGTAACAAAAGGTTATCCAAGTAGTCCTCTAAATCCTTCAGTTTCTTGGACTGATGATCTACAGATGCTTGGAGACTGCAGATCATCTCTATCAGATCCTGCGGACATCATGCTTACATCTCACTTTATGGTCACCCAGATATTTATCAATGAATGTATGAGGGGATGACCATAATAATTCAGCCCTTGTACCATGACCTTAAATGATCTATTGTGCTTCCCCTTTTGATTAACTCTTTATTAATCCTACACTTCGAATGAAATATAGGGCTATTTATGGGTGCGTCATAGTAGTCACTGGCCCAGGTAACAAAATCTTAAATAAGCTATGGTCTCACAATCACAGAGGATATGACCCAGACATTTCAGAAGAAAAGCCAACCAGGGGGATCACTGTTTTCTGAAATGTGATGCTGAGTAGTCTGGTAGACTGTTGCAGGACTGCCTGGTCTACAGATAACAAATCTGTGCTTGTACTCAGGAGGTGATTGGTTTGGATCTTGGCAAGGACACTGACCACAATCAAGTTTCTTTTGGCCTTCCTCAGTCCCTCCAGGTAAATACCACAGTAATACCTGAATCAGCCCAAGACTGCCTCTATCAAAATCCATTCTAATTTCTACCATCCAATGCTATTTAGTGTAAATACTGACATTATTAAATAACCAACAAAAAGAGTTACTGAGGTTTCAGAGACACATATTGCCTCTATTTATATGGTAATTCTTCTACCCTGATGGTGGGGGCAGTATAATCCTGCAAAATATCAGTATCAATCTGTGAGACTACAAAGCGTCACATCTCAGAAGAAGAAAATCTTCATACTTGCTACTTAGAGAACTTTCTCTCACTGAACAGAGTAGTTTGTCAGATAATGAAAATGGAAAAATCACTGAAAATATTTCAGCAGTACGGAAAGCCAACACAGGACATACTAATATAGCAAGGATAATAAAGTATTAAATTACATGCAGAGTAAGTACAGTCAACTCTCGATTATCCGGGGGTGGATAAACCGGTTTGCGGCTTAACCAGGGCTCTTTTGAGGCTTATATGTTGTTTAATATTCATTCACTTTTGTATCACATGGTGAGTTGTAACACTATTTTCGCACTAGTGTGAACCGAGCTCTGCATTTTTTGGTCCCGTTATGCTAACACAATGTTCTAGGGTAGGGGTGAAAGAATGCAAGGATTTGTGGAAAGTTTCAAGGACAGATACACCGCCCCAGTTGGTCTCTTTGTATCGATCTTCAAGTGCGTTAGCAAAATGTCAGGGAGTAAAAGGAAGCATGTTGTGCTAAGTATTCAACAGAAACTCGTGTGAGCTGNTTAAGTGTTAAGTGTGAATATTCGTAAAAAGTGTTGGATGCTGTTGAACACTGTGATTGAAATAACTAATTCACACTTCAGTGTAATGTAAAAAAAGTATTAAATAGGCCATGAGATGACATAAAAATGAGGTTGAGTAAATTTAAATACAGGTAGGCCTCTAGTATTATGAAGGTACAGTATTACAGTACTACTTTTAATAAAATTTGTCTTAACCAGGTTTTTGATTAATCGTGATTTCCATGCCTGCCATTATCCTGGATAATCGAGAGTTGACTGTATTAGTTTCCTAGGTCAGGCACAAACCAGAGAAAATGGTAAATGATTTAATTCACCTCTCTTGACTTTTCTTTAAATTTATGAAGTACTTCAGGTGGAAGTCTGCTGGGTGGTGACTGTGTAGGTGACCCTTCATTTTCACCCCCAATGATGATCCTCTCTTCTGTCTGTGGAGTCTCTGGCAGCTTATTCTCTACAGAAAAAAAGGAGCATTTTAGAGCCACAGCTACACAAGGGTTGAATGACTCTGGTTCTGGAAGTTCCTGGTTTGGACAGACACAAAGATTACACCTGTCAATCATTATCCCCGGTCAAGAAATGACACAAATGGCCGGCAGAAGAGGTTGGCCTTGGACATTTTACTGTTCATTTACAGACACATTTAGCTTCATGGTACCAAGCAAAGGTAAACAGTCATTTAAAAGCATGCCCATGTTTTCAATTTGCACAGTACATTAGGGCAGGCCTTTGAAATGTCCTCTTCTTCTCTCCATTAACAATGTCTCTACTTCATAGAACGGCAATGAGCCAGGATAAAGCAGCCTCAGGCTGGACAGCTGAAGAACCAGAGTTTGAATCCTGGTAGAGGCATAATTTTCTTTCATTCCATGTTGTTCAGACTGGTACTGGAGTCCACCCAGTCCCTTATCCAATGGAAACTGAGGGTCTTTCCCCAGGAGTAAAGCAGCAGGGGTGAGAAGCTGATCACTCACCTCTAACTGGTTTCAAGGGCATGAATATGTGGATATATACATCCACTATCATGTACATTTTCATCGCATAGTGCTTAATTAGATCAGCACTGGGGCAATTTTACCTTTTTTAATGATAGGATGAATTGGAAAAGACATGGCAGGAACCTGCCATGGCCTAATCAAACTCTGCATGTGCCTTGAGGGATTGATAAAAATCATAAAATCCTGTTTCAGGATAGCCAGGCTCAGAGAAGAATCAAACAGAAAACCTTCCAAATAAAAGTCAACAGCACTGCCACTACACAAACCTGCTTGGTTTCTCTTCACTGGAGGATAATAGTAATATCTTACACCTCTCACC
This sequence comes from Cryptotermes secundus, assembly GCF_002891405.2. Classification (NCBI taxonomy): domain Eukaryota; kingdom Metazoa; phylum Arthropoda; class Insecta; order Blattodea; family Kalotermitidae; genus Cryptotermes; species Cryptotermes secundus. The sequence continues at coordinate 185,837 of NW_019737983.1, forward strand.
TTTGTACAACTGCTTGAATTTTCTTGTCAATCTGGAGCTTTCTTTCACTTTTTCTTTTTCATCTTCCTTCTTCTCTGGTTCACCAGACTCAAGTTTCTGGGGTGATGGCACTGGTGGAGTGGGTGGCAAAACTTGTGTGACTGGGCTGGGTGTTACTGCACGTGGTGGACTAGGCTCCTTAGGGACAGGAACAGCCTCTGGTTCCTCCTCTTCTGGTTGGCTGCTCAGCAATGATTTATCCCATGAACGACGTTTCAATGTGTCTATGTTACTGTCTAAAAAACAAGCACAAATTTTGGGTTTTATGCAAGATGTATCCAAACATAGGAAAGAGATATTTTGAAAATGTGGCAAAGTTCAGACATTTAGGAACAACAATAACAAATCAAAACCTGATTCAGGAGGAAATTATGTGGAGATTGAACTCAGGTAATGCTTGCTACCATTCAGTCCAGAACCTTTTGTCTTCTCGTCTGCTGTCCAAAAACATAAAAATTTGAATATGCAAAACTATAATTTTGGCTGTGGTTCTGTATGGGTGTGAAACTTGGTCTCTGACATTAAGGGAGGAACATAGACTGAGGGTGTTGAGAATAGGTGGACTGAAGAGAGATGAAGTGACAGGAGGTTGGAGAAAACTACATAATGAGGAGCTTCATAACTTGTGCTCTTCTCCAAGTATAATTATAATGATCAAGTCAAGGAGGATGAGGTGGGCAGGGCATGTAGCATGAATGAGGGAGAAGAGGAATGCATATAGGATATTGGTGGGAAAGCCAGAAGGAAAGAAACCACTGGGAAGAGCAAGGCGTAGGTGGGTGGACAATATTAAAATAGATCTTAGAGAGATCGAATGGGATTGTATGAATTTGATTGATCTGGCACAGGATAGGGACCAGTGGAGGGGTCTTGTGAACACAGTGATGAACCTTCGGGTTCCATTCAACACAGCTTCTAAGTTCATAATCAGACTACCCACACTGGGCTTTCATCATTCGATGTTGTCGCTGCAGTTATTCTAGAAGTCTCTCGCAGGTTCTTGGCCAGTGACATTCTTCAGCAGGTTCCAGAACCGAAGAGGGAGGAAACCATGGTGTTTCTCAAAAAGAGGCACACGCAAGTACCCTTATCCACCTTGCTCATACAACAATACTGTTGCACAGACTGAGTGTAAAGGGAAGGCTAGTCACACCCACAAGTGAGTGTGCACATTGCTGACATATATTCCAGACTCCCTCCTCTTCTTACAACTTCAAGAGATTCACAGTGCCTTATCTCTCTATACTGTACCAGACTATTTAACTTGTATTAAACTGGGGTCACAAGGCAAGAGACACAGCACTGTTTAATCTATGCACAGGTCTGTGAAACAGTGCAATGGGCTGGCAATGGCCAGGCAAAGATTACTCTGGTTTTCAGTGGAACAGTATTGTACAAGAACAAACTGACTCTATGAACCCTGAGACACTCCATAGCATATCGTGCACATAATCTTACCCTTTCCTTGCTTTCCATACAGTTTCTGTTCCCATTCATCAACAGTTCTGTTCATTGTTGACTTTAGAGGTGCTGGAGATGGCAAAGGAGCTGTGGAGGTGCGACGTAGAACCTCCCCACCTGCTAGATTTTCAAGTGATCCTACAACTGGGGTGACTGTATTTGTCTGATTTGTGTTGATTGAACTTCCAGAGCTTTTGTGTGAAAGATCGTCAAACTGCAAGAAATCAACAGATGACACATTAATTTAACAAGTAGCTCTAGGAAGAATGCTTATCCTTCTATACATATGGAAAGTTCTGAAACCAATAAGATCTTACATTGTAAATATGGGTTATGATAGGAATGAATCGTTAAGTGTTAACATGATGCACGTACATAGGTCATCAATAAGCAAGCAGTCTTTCGGTTCAGTGTACCATGCCTATTTTGTAAATACTGCTAATATTCTGATCTGGATATGTAAAGCATAGTATACTATATAAAGAAGTTGGTTTAAGATTCATTACTTAGGCGTGTCATTCATAGATGGTGGCATTAAATGCTGGCCTCAAGACATCATTCAATAACACACAGGAAAAGAAAGGAATATGGGAGAAATTAAGGGAAGTTTATAGTACAAAAGCTTACATAACAAATGCAGAAACTTCCCACTGAATTATCCATGGGTGTTACACTAGTCTTTCTTGAAAAATTCCTCAACATATCTCGTGAAGTTAGCAATAAGTAAAGTTAATAGTGATATAGTTTACCAATGCATAATTGGGGTCACACAGTAATAGTTGGTCTAGGCACTATGCTACAAGCTGGAAGGTCACAAGTTCAATTCCAGATGGGGTCATTGCATTTTTCAATTGACCTAATTCCTCCAGCCACATTATGGCCCTGGGGTTGACTTAACCTCTAACTGAAAAGAGTACCAGGAGTCTTCCTGAGGGTAAAGGGCAGCTAGTGCCTAAGGCTGACAACCTCAGCACCATCTGTGAGCCGACTGTCTAGAAAATATGGGAGCCTTGCCATCTCACAACCTTATGGGCCTCCATGTGCTGTTACAGGGATAGTTCTACCTTCCTTCTCTTTTACCTTTACTAATGCATAATTTTCAGAGGCATAAAGTTCATATTAAGTTTCACAAAAGTCTTTCAGCCAATCCTTGAGTTTTTAGGGATGGCTGACACACACTAGATATGACGGTACTGTAAAGGGCTGCGCCATAGCTCAAGTGGTCAGTCGCTGGCTTCCCACTGCGGCGGCCCGCGTTCGATCCCGGGTCTGGTCAAGTGGGATTTGTGGTTGACAAAGTGGCACTGGGGCAGGTTTTCTTCGAGTACTTCAGTTTCCCCTGCCAATCTTCATTCCACCAACTGCTCCACAATCACCCTCACCTATCATCTGGGGCTGGTACAATAGGCCAGAAGTGGCTGCAGTACAAGGGACTTAGTCCCACCCCACTAGCAATAAAAAATGATGGTACCATAAGCACATCTTCCCTTATACAGGAAAGAAAGGGGACCAACAGTTAAACAACGTACACACAGCATAACATTTCTGATATATCTGCTCCATTTTAATTACCTCAAAAATCATAAAAATTGGGGAAGAAAGCATACTGGGCATAAAACATATACTGTTCTTCCATACAATGTTTGTTTGAAACATTTCTAGCTCCAATAAATATTTCAAAAGTAATTATGACCTACACTTGAGATGTGCGCAGAAATGCATGTAAGTTATGTTAATTGCCTGATTTTGTATATCAATTTTAGCCAGAATTCAAACAGGTCAATAAATTTGTCAAACTATACAATACTAAATTTCATGCAAATGCATTCACTGATTCTGGAGTTGTTAATGTCGGCAAACATACAGACATAGTGAAGTTAGTATCCTCACTTCTGCAAGCATTTTGTTACAAATGTGCCAAAAGCCACTGTCATGAAAGACAGTCTCCAACCTAATTCAACACCAGTCATATTCAAAAAAGCATTACTGCTGAGTTGTACTGCCTTACGAGCAGGTAAATGGAAATTCTATATACAAGAAGAAATGAGTATACTTCATCACAATTTCCTTACCAGTGTGATAGTCACATGAACCCAAATTAGAGTCACTGGAGAGATAAGGCAAAACTATCCCTGTGCAACAGACATGTGCGGGAATTACTTCATGAGTTTGACACAGTATCAGAATGAGAATTTGGGAATACTGTGAGAATCATCACAAGAACAAAAATTTTCTCCACTACACCAATTTCTTTCACCATGATCACTCTCTATAACACAAGCCACATTTTCACAGTGTACTAAAGTGTACTACTTATCGCTTATGATATCAGATGGGGATACTGTGTACAGAAATAAAGAAAGATGTAACATGAGCAGAAAGAGGCAGAGAAATACAGACTCTGTTGGCAAGTTGATTCATGCTAGGATTGTCAACCATTATGATCCTGACACATTAGGTAATTTGCTTGCTACTACACAAAGCAAAAGCTATTACCTGAATATTCATAAAGTTCAAGACTGACAAATCATTTGAATCATATTTCTGTCTATAACAGAAGAGAAGTACAGCTCCATGCAATCTCAACCTCAGCATTAGATGGAGGTGAGTGGTCAGTTTCACGCCCCAGCTGCTTCATGGATGAGACGAGTCCCCAGTACCCATTGGGTAGACCCCGGAGCTGATCTGGATGCTGGGGAGAACACTGGGTCTCAGAAGCAGCATTTGAAAGTAATTCCATATTAATGTCCCTCACCATCAGAAATTGTTATTTACAGTTATAATCTCAAAAGAGCTTAATTTTACTTTTGATACTTACGGTCTCAAATGTCATCTAATATGAAATCATTGATGAGAAATTCCTGAACTATGAAAAGTCCATGGTACTCAGAAGAAAGCTGATAAACGGTGTTGGTTACTGACAAAAGTTAAGTTTCTCTATGTTCTCTGATAACCCAAGAATTCTACTCACAGTAAAATCATCTTCACTCTCTCCCTCACTAATAACTCCAGGGTCTGCATCACCTGCGACCTGGGATGACATCTGGCGGGAACTTCGAAAATCATTGTTGCAATCCATTGTCACTTCCTTGTTATTTTTCTTTCCTTTCCTCACTGCAATCAGATGAGAGTAACGATGATACACAAAAACCATGACATCTAACAGTTTTCAATACAGTTACAACAAAATTATCTCTTTTCCATTCACCGAGTCATCTGAGACAGCATTACAGCTTCGAACATTTTAATATTTCACTGCCTTTTCTTCTTCTTCCTTTGTACTGTCAAGGTTTTGACCACTGGCACATGTTACAAGTTTCACTGCTGATATAACTACCTAGTTTCAGTTCTCTCAAGAATTCCTCTTTTCATATTTATATTTAATGTCTTCCAGAGATCTACGTACATAGATACAGAATCTGTCATCGTTAATGCTAGATAACAACTTGATAACCCAAGGTCTATACTGTATTGTGGATTTAAGGTGCTGTACTGTACTATACACCGTACTACACTGCTCTCTTAGGCAGGCCACTGCCCTACATCTTGTATACATGGGCTCCCCATTGCCTTCTATACATCTCGGTACCCAGTATTCACACATTAATGAAAGACCCAAGTAACTTTATAACTTCACATCATGTTGTCCACTGTGTTAGGACTACCAACCACAGGAGTTTATTTGTAGACATAAAACCAAAAGCCTAACCTTAGAAAGCTTTTAGGCATTATTTTTAAAAATAAAACAAAAAGTCTAGCCTTGTAGACTTTTTGCTGGAAACAAATTGTGATGTTAGATCTCAGGTCTTGGTTTTACAAACGAACTTGAAAGGTTGGAAGCACTATCGTGATTAATTTTTAAAGTTTCTTTGGTTGCCATATGGTATGATACCAAGTTGCACTCTGATTCACTGAGCACATGATCTCTTAGAGCATATTCATTCAGCAATCGGCCTGAGGAATTTCATCTGCTGGGTCTTCAATCTCTTCTCATACTTATATTTTAGAATCCACATTTCAGATCCGAACAGCAAGATGGGTTTTGCTGTAATTTTCTGCAGACTTAAGTCTTTTACAATAATCTTAATTGCTTAACTTACTAATATAATACTTGTGTAACATCTTATATTTTAAGAATTTTGCATTCTGGGACATGAGACCATGCAGATAGATATCCTGAAGTTAAAGGTAGCAGGTTCTCCAAAAACTCTGGTAACTATCTACCAAATTACATGACATGACATGACAGAATGTTGGAGAAAACAGCATAAATAAGGAGCTTCATAGCTTGTACTCTTTGACAAGTATAATTAGAATGATCAAGTTAAGGAGTATAACATGGGCAGAGTATGTAGCACATGAGGGAAAAGCGGAAAACATATAGGATATTGGTGGAAAATCCAGAAGGAAAGAGACCACTATGGAGACCAAGATGAAGGTGGGTGGATAATATTAAAATGGATCTTAAGAGAGATAGGATGGGGTGGTATGGACTGGACTGATCTATCTCAGGATAGGGACAAATGGAGGGCTTTTGCGAACATGGTAATGAACCTTCGGGTTCCATGATATGTTGGGAAATTCTTGGGTATCTGGCATCTTCTCAAGAGGGGCTCAGCTCCATGGAGTTAGTTAGACATTCAAGAAGACAGTAATCATAATATTCACCATCATGAAATCTCATTTCACACTGTTTCTAGTTAAAAACTCACCCAGATTTTTGGCTAGTTTCTTTAAGCTTTTCCGTTTTTCCAGGCTGCCTATACTGAGCAAACTGCCACCTGAAACACAACATAACAGTTTCAGAGCTGAACACCTCACACCAAAAGCCTCTTTGTGGTTTAGTCATGACAATATGGGATGAGTACGAATGATAAACTGCAAAGGCTTTAGAAGGAAGCAACTGTGACATAAGCAAGGTCCTGGAATTTGCATGGAAGGGTGTAGGAAAACCACAATCCACCTAAGCCAGAATAACTGGTGTCCTGGCCAGGATATGAACCAGGCACCTCCCAAATACAAGTCTGGAGCATTACTGCTATGCCAACATGTTGAGTAACTTAAACAGCAGGGTGACTGGTTAATAATAAATTGGAAAGGCTTTGGAAGGAAGTGGTTGTGGCCTAATTGAGACATCCTGAGTTATGCACAGACAAGCTGAGGAGAACAGCAAAAATGATCCCCCCCACTGCCCCATTACGAGTCTACAGTACTACCACTACACCAACCTGCTTGGTGATTCCACATTACAGCCTCATACTCACCCACTGACTGAGCCATGTGTGACAGATGTCCCATGGAAGACCGATGTGGTTTCTTGCTCAGATCTGTCAAGCTTCCAGCTTTCACCAAGAATGCAACCCGCACCTCCAGTTCCCCCCTTGGTTTGCTTTTCTCCTTCCCAGGTTTACTTTTCAAGTCATACCACCTGAAATTACACACTGAAAAGGTCGGGACAGAGAAACATGGAGTATACACTAAGGCAGACACTTCAATGGACAAAGTTGATATAATTCCAAATACAGTATACCACCGCTAATCTAGATTAATTTGGGGGAGAGGTCTTCTGGATTAAGTGATAATCCAGATTAGTGACGTCTACAAATAAAGTGATATAAGCAATAACATCCAGCTGACTCAAGAGTCAGAAGCAATACTGAACAACACACAAGACAAACAAATGTATGATTCATCTCTCTCTGCACAGTCAATCTGTGCTCAGTCTGAGTGACTCATCTGCCTTCCTAAATGCCAGCTGTCTTTTAAAATATGCATTTAACTGTGAACAGCATTTTTCATTTTTCACATTCTGATCTGGATTATCCAACATCCAGATTAACTGTAACTCGATTAGTGAGGGTTTACCGTATTTTCAAACAGTGCTACCACACATATTAACTTTTAAGTTCAAAGGATGAATTGACAAAATGCACCTTCCTACAATCACTGAACAAATCTTGTTTGTCTCTCTATATTGAAATGATGAAGCATGAGATTATGGTAAAACAGTGTGATGACAAGGGTCCGGATTTTGATGACATGTCATCTTTTTTTTTCTTTGTAGCCTATGTGATGCTCTTAAATATATAAATCTTGGATATGAGCTGCTGGTTACAGAAATGTAAATTTCATAGGTAATTTTTTGTCATTTTTTTACCTTTTTAGGTTTAAGGTCATTTTTTCATTTTGGGGGTAATTTTTTGGACTTTTATGGGTATTTCCTGTCATTTTTGGCCATTTTAGGGATTTTTTCTTCATATGTTTTCTGAAATGTGAATAATATGGAAGCAAAGTGTTCTTTCTCTTTCTCCTTTAGGTCATTTTTTAAATATTTTCAGGTCATCAAAATCCGAGCCCTGCATATTATATTTTTGGGTCATATTTTAGGTCATTTTTCTGGATTTTTTCGGTTATTTTTTAAATATTTTCAGGTCACAAAAATCCAGGTCCTGGTGATGACAGTGTTGCACAAGCAGGTTTCAATTAGTACTAAATCTTCCAGTATGCAACTCTGCCAATTATGTCTCTTTCAATTATCGGCATTTTCATGAAAAATGCTCAACTAGTAGAGCTTCTTGATATCTGTATTTTTTTTTTCAATACTGGATGTTACAATTAGATTGTGAATATGCACAGTGGAGCCCCTATGAAATAAATACTATCTTAGTACAGAAATGTGTCGCTTACCTGTTTCTAGGTCGCTCGTATACATCAAAATCAGCCAAGGGGATGTTGATTATGCACAGTGGAGCCCCTATGAAATAAATACTATCTTAGTACAGAAATGTGTCGCTTACCTGTTTCTAGGTCGCTCGTATACATCAAAATCAGCCAAGGGGATGTTGATGACACCAAGAAATTCATCTACACCAATAAAGTTGCGGTGAAGAACTGTGAGTACGATCTCTGCCATGTTCCCTTGTTTTGGGATCTGTCTACAATCACAAAACAAAATGGAAATGGATTTGTAAGAAATATAATCCCTTAACATATAAAAGTCAATGCATATGAGGAAGGAATTTATTTACTCATTTGCAAGTGAATTTGTGTAAGACAGTAACATCAACATATATAACATGAACATTTCTTACCGTACCAGCAAAATAATATTTATGTTACATTTCTGAAAACCTTGTACAACTTTACTGTGGGACCTGAAGTTCTCATGGCAACGATTATTAAGATTGTTGTCTTGTTGTGAGATATGAAACATAAAAGCATGTACTGGTTCTTCTACCTGACTGAGGTTTTCCATGATTATCTTCAGTCACTACATGTGAACAGCAGTATACTTTCTTGAAATTGGACATAAACGCATTCTTTCTCATTCTTACCAAATCACCATTCATTAATAATCTTACCATTACTGCTATATACTCTGAGCTACTAACACCATAAGATAAATTATAAATAAAATAAATACTGCAGCATGTACACCTCTTGCTGGGCAACGACCATGAAACAAATGATGAGAAACAGCCATTGCTAGGTAATGGCTGTGTAACAAAACAATGTAGTAACTGTTGGAAGCAGTGACTTCTGAGTGGTCCATCCCAAGGCTATATAATGAGGACCAGTTGCCATTAAAGGAGAGAGGAAGTCTCAAATCTGAGACAGTAAAATATGGTCTCAAGTCCCAAGGGACTCAGACCCGAGAAAAACTGCACTGGAAAGGGGTAGCAGCATATACAAAAGGCAGATCCGTCCTCTCGTCAGAGAGGGCGCCCCACAAAAACAAGACCGTAAATGCCAAACAGTAATAAATATTTGGTCTTCAGCCCCAGATAGAGCTCGACACCAAGACTTACTGACTGACTGACTATCGGTCGCAATGTGACTTGGACTTGGATTACAGGAGAGTCTTGGGCTGCTAAAAATAAAGTTTGTTTCACTAGTAGAGTGTGGTCCAGTGACTTCTTCAGTGAACCCTCTCTCATCAGAGCAAGGCCTGTTAAGCCCTGCATGGAATCATCATGCTTGCACCCTAAACCTTATCCCATCCACACATCACTCCCAATAACTTCGATGTGGGTCTAAGATCATGTGGCACTCAACTACAGACAAGAAGTAAATGGGAGGAAGAAGACAAAGAAGAGGGCGGTTAAAATCAGATATGTTAATACTGTCACGTGTAACTGATTAGACACATGGTTTGAATTGATAATCAGATGTACAATCTGGTCCCACATTTCTTCCTCCAAATGCACTTATTGATCACCTGGCCCCTTCCCGTTGGACAGCACCAGGCTCCACAACCTCACATTTACTTTCATATTGGGTTTCATCACCTCTCTCTCATTCACTCGGAAGAAGATGACTGCAATGTACGGTACACCAGAACATTGGAACAACTTCAACCTGACACAACTAAACCCCAAGAGCTGACATTACTTTGTTGTATTGTACTGAATGCAGTAAAGCATGGAAAAATAATTTAGGACATACATATTTATCACTTTGTACAATAATTTTCCAGCCTCCTATCCAATGCATACTGGGAGTTCTTTCCCTGGGGGTAAAGCAGCCAGGGCGTGAAGGTGACCACTCAACTACAACTAGTGCCGAGTTCAAGAAAACATGGATCTATATATCCACTCTCCTAATGTCTTCATGACGTAGTATTTAATTAGTTAAGAACGGGCCCAACTTTACCTTTTTACAATAATTTTCTCTACCACAGATAATCACATAATGGTAATGAGCTTCTCATGAAGGATTCTGCTTCATGAAGTTACTTAAATCATTGGTTGGCCTAGAAACAATACAAATACCACTTACAGTTCACACTCTTCGTGCCATTCCACATCTTGAGCAGCCTTTTCCTTCACTGATGTCTGATACTTCTCCTTGCCAAGTGCAATCGTCACAAATGCATCATTGGTTCCTGCAACACGCATTCTGCTTGTGATATAGTGATGACCCAACAATTCCTAATTGGTTCTTTCATATTCTCTTTAAAGTTCCTTAACATCATCAGTATTCTTCAACATTGTTTCTGTTAACAGGGTCAAATTGTGATGCATAAGTACAATTAACTTATATTTATGTAATTTGTAATCTTATTAATTTTTCAATTAGACTGTTATTGTACAGATGTCACTGTATTTATATTGTATTTGACTTGTTCCATATCATATGCTGTCTACCTGTATCTGGATTTACGGAACATAAATAAACTGAACAAATTGAACAAATTTGCAGACTCTCACTAAGTGGGGCTAGGAAACAAGGATAACTTCTTTACCTCTACAAATACAAACTACTCCGTCTAATGTGACCTATAAGTTTTTACTACATGAAAACTTATCTCCCTTACATGTTTCGGTCCTTTCGGACCATCTTCAGAGGGAAACATCATTACAAACAGGAAACTACCATCACAGTGAAAACAACACAGCAAGACACGAGCAAACCCTGGATGATATCAAGAACCTCCTCATCAAGATAGACAGGCGGCACAAAATCTGCCCCATACAAGAAGGACGATAGGACGACGGACACGAACCTACATGGTTTATAAATTTTAATTATTGACAATACAGGTTTTTTTAAATAACATCTAGAAATTTTTAAAAACTTTACAATACCAGGAAGCTGCTGTGATTGTGAAATGTTCTTCCTTATGCATACTGTGCATTGTAGCATATAAGTGTATGTACTTTAAATCAAAACAACTTCTGTGATGGTAGTTTCCTGTTTGTAATGACGTTTCCCTCTGAAGATGGTCCGTAAGGACCGAAACATGTAAGGGAGATAAGTTTTCATGTAGTAAAAACTTATAGGTCACATTAGACGGAGTGGTTTGTATTTGTAATTGTTAGTGTGACGGACCAGAATGAAACAAATCAAATTTATCTTTACCTCTAATCTGGCGATATAAATGTATGTACAGAGCAAGGATACAAAGGAAGGCATTAGAATAGAAGTTTAAAGAAAAGAGGAGTATGGGACAACAAAGATTAGGAAAGTGTAGCTAGGTGCTGGAGACATCAAGAAGAGAGGAAAATGCTGGCAAGAAACTGAAAAGGAAAGCTTGTGAAAATGGAAGAAGAGACTGAAAAAACAAAAATGATGCCAAGAAAATATCTAATTCAAGCACTGACCACCAACACTTGAAAAGCATTCCGATATTCAATATAAATGTCACTCACCATGTTTTCCTTTCGTCAACAAGCCCCTTGCTCTCTGAACTGAAATAAATATGAGTGATTTTAATTTAATTCACATCTGTGGTATTAGTTATAATTTATTACCATAACAAGAGTGTAGATGGTCTTCATGGTAATAACAACTTTCAAATGAGAATGTCATGTGACAGGTTGAAATAAACACAATGAAGAATGATGATTACAGCCTTGTGGGATGAAACATCATGTGGTTTGAATGTATAAGGGGTGGGCCTTCTTGGCCCTTGCACCGCGACCACAGTGATCTATTGTGCCTGCACCATGTGGTTTAGTGGATAGGTACCAAAGTTTCACAGGAAGCTGCTGCCTCCATCTTCAGACTACCATGGCCAAACCAAACCATTCACTCATCTCTTATCAGGTACTGTGACAGATATCTTTACAAAGAATCAAGACCAACATTTTCCTGAAGCAAAGTTAACTCCACAAGTGAAATTATTTGCACAATTTCTGATGCATAACAGATCAACTGCTGATCACATATTGTTCTTAATAGATACTGCAGGGAGACTGATAGCTCACTGGAAAGGTCCACCAGCTATACATTAGATTTTAATATTTCCCAACCTGCCTAGTTGCTACCACAACCGAAATGGTGCAATATCATGATATTTGTAGTTGACAATATACAATAGCGGTATATCTTCTGTATTTCCTTACGTCAAAAAGAAATTACAAGGCAATTTGGCGAAATTAAAAAATTATAACGTACGTCTACACCTCATTCAATTGCGAAAATAAACTGATAATATAAATAAACACACCACAAGTGAGCATTATTATTTTCATCACGCAAAACAAAAAATGTAAAGGACGACTTTATTTACTTTTTAATCATACCTGTCACTTGAACGTGTGTTGGGCTCCACATACTCTCAACGAACAATTTTTTTTTTGGCTCCAAACACCTAACGGATACAAAAAGTTCCGTCTTTCGGTAGCTAACTGTTGAGGTTCACTTCAGATAAATTCTGCCACGGCGATTTTGACATTGACCTCATACACCATCGGACGACCTCAAATATTTCTCCCACTCCCACATTCATTTCACATTCACATTAACTTCCTGTATGACGTACATCTCTCAATTCACGCACGAACACGAAGCTATCTCCTCCATCGCCTCTGCCCACCTAACGGTCTCTTATTCACACACAAAACAGGGAACACGGATCATATGTGGTATAGTATGAAATCGAGTCCATTCCGGAATAACCAATAAAGAAAAGTCGTGTCTCTCCTTCTGGCTTTCCCACCAATATTCTATATGCAGCATCGTATTTCTACTCTCCAATACAAAAATCAGAAATAACCGTTAATTCTATCAATGAAAGTACTGTAAATTTAACAAAAAGCAGAAATAAAAATTAATAAATTGGTAATATAATCTTTGGATTTTTGATGTCACAGTTATTTTCGCTAATACTGGTTGAATGGTTCCATCCGAAGGCCACTTCTCGACCAATTGATGGGGACGGCAGAAAAATACGTTACGATCGGTTAAAATTTCAGTGTTGTTTAGGTGCGCAATCCGTGGGAAAAAAAAAAAAAATTGAAGAAAGCTGGGAAGGAGTTCACTTTATAAATATCGGTGTTTTTGGTGTCGTGTTTATTAGATTCCCGAAGAAGTTCATAGACATGTGTTCTTTTTAAAAAATTAGCGACTTTAGGGATAAATATCGGCTGCTATGGAGCCAGCATCAGGCAGTAGTCGCTTTCGAATAAGTGAAGGCGACTGGATTTGTAGCGATCCACAGTATGGAACTCATTGCGGTTTTAACTGTAGATGTATTGTATAAATAAGAATAGAAGCCACAGTTTTGTTGCAATTACGTTTTTATGCGGTATTGTTTCTAACTTACTTTGGTTTGTTACATGTTTAATTGACCATTTTAGCACCAAATTGTACTTGTATTTAAAACCACACATTTATTCATTTTTAGGTATACATATCGCTGTTATATTATGAAGGAATTCCGGTATTTTAATAGACTAGTGGACTCCGAAATAACGTGATTTACAGGGACAAAAAAGAAAAAATCAACGGCAGGCAAATACTGGAACATAAGAGAAAGGATATGGCTTTAACCTTACTTTCCAGACAATAGAATATGGTGACTGAAATTGGCCTCAGAAAAAAAAAGTAAAATGCTATCAGGAATCGGTGGAAAAGACACTAGAGTAATAAAGAATAGAGGAATAACGTTTCACCTAGATTTTATGAAAAGCAGTACTTGAAAAGTAATTTGCAATTCAGAAGTCTGTTAGAGCTTGACAGATGCTTGAAACCTGTAGTCTCTAATTATATTTATCACTGTTAAAAGCATTTCCTAGGTAGCCATGCTAGAGGCATGTAGTAGTTTTAGAACTGGAAAACAATTTGGAAAGTACATACTGTTTGATAAACAAAGATGTTTTGACAGATATATATATATTATAGCTTATATTAGTTCAGTCAGTACGGTGGATAGTGTATTATAAAACAACTAGGGATAGAGGAAAATTTAATTTACACGTCTTAGTGTATATAAAAATGTAGCTTTTGTGTTTCCTGCTGCAGCACATTCTTACTGTCCTTTCAGCAGTGAGTATGCTTATTCATGCCTTTTCCCCTTCCTACCATGACCAAAATTACCAACTCCTTTAACTTCCACGCCCATTAGTTGAGTTACAGACATTATTGGAGGAGGTGAACGCAGGTTTAAGCATTCCAAACATGACAAGGAAATGAGAATTTACAATATCGACGGCCGTTCCAACATTTCTAAGAGATTTATTGGCGTATGTACTGCAGCCAAGAAGTGATAACTTGCCAGTTTTCTTATCACTGGCTGCAAAGGAGGGCATTATCATATGTGATGTATGCCACTTAGGTTTAAATTTTTGTCATAGTTAGTTACATCAAAACACATACTTCAGTTAGGTTTCAGAAATAAATTAAATAATGTAACTGTAAGTCAAGTTTTGTGAGGTCAGGTTTTCACAGTGGTGACTGTTACAGTTACCATTCTTCTGGAATGTGATGCCATGCAGCATAATACATCATTACCAGCATTTAAAAATAATGTGCTACTTCCATCTTCTTTCTAACCAGGCAGTGGAGGCCATGGATTCCTCCGAAACACTGTTGCATTCTATTAATGGCATCACATCTCAGGAGGCCATAATTTTAATAAATCAAACTGTGTGACTGTACATAAAGGGTATGTTATTGCTCTTACATTCCGTGGCATGTTTCAGGTGCGGAAATGTTAACTTTGCGCGTAGGGACACCTGTAATAGGTGTGACAAAGGTGAGCTGAACACCACATTTTGTTCTTGAGGGATTTTTCGTTACAGAGCAGATTAACTCTTTGGCATTATATTATGTCAAAATCTCAAATAGAAATACGCTTGACCTCCTTGAGACGTTCACTCAGAAACAACTTTGCATTATTATTACATGTACTTTATTCCTTTTTAGCATGCTGCCACTGAGCAGGTTAGTGTAGTGCAGAACGCTCTAGACTTATATTCAGGAGGTGCCAAGTTTGAATCTTGACCCAGACACTAGCTGTCCTGACAAAGGTGTTATGTGTTATGTGTTACACCAAAGGTGTTACACGTTATTTTTGACTTTCCTGTAGTAGCACTATAAAATCTTTAGTTCTAATTTTAAAATCCTTTAAAATTTTTCTCTAAATTTTAAAATTTAAAATTGTTAGGGTTACTCGCCCTATGTCTAAAGTGCTGCAGCGGCTAGTTCTTGTTTCCACACTGTATAGGTGTTATCCTGTGTAGTCTTCCTGTGTGCGTGCCGCTGCTGTTCTTTACTACGTGTGCTCAAAATTAACGTGTGTAAAATAATCTACAAACCAGACAGATATCAACGAAGTAGATGTTGATAATAACAAGGAAAGTGTTTTTAAATGTTAAATTTTGGGCTGGGTGCAGTGTGACAGCAACGTGAGTGTTATACACCTGACGATGGCCGTCTGAGGCCGAAACATGTAGTGTAAAGGAGCAAGATCAAGGACACATAATATATAGTTTGCACTTGGGATGGAGTTTATATCATTTATCTTGTATGTTTTTCTTTATGACTGCCTCTGTGGTCTAGTGGTCAGCGTTCTTGGCTACAGCTCCAGAGGTCCAGGTTCGATTCCTGGTGCTACCAAATTTTTTTCTGAGAAGTAATGGATCTGGAACGGGGTCCACTCAGCCTTGTGATGATAATTGAAGAGCTATTTCAGGGAAATAGCTGCTCCAGTCTAGAAAACCGAATTTAACGGCCATGGGGATTCGTTGCGCTTACCATGTGACACACTCTATCCGCAGAAGTTGGCACTAAACTTCGCCAACAAGCGGTGGTCGCTTGGTTGGTATAGTTCGCTTGCAGACTAAAATCAAGGTTTTTTTTTGTTTTATGTTTTTCTTTATGGTATCTATATTATCACCTGGTAGATTCACATCATCAGCATAGACCAACATTTTAAGGAATTAAAAGCAGAAACCGTATAATACAAGATTGTTTGGTTCAGTTTGTTGAATAGAATGCAGACAGTTGGATTTCTGTAGAAAACTTGAAAATATACGAATTGCTTGCATCAGAGAACTGGAGAAGACCTTGAAGAGAGTACTGGAGGGATGGGTTAACAGGTGGTTTGACTCCCTGACTGCTTGTTCATGATTCTTGTATTTTGTATCTTACAGAAAAAGGTGATTCCCCAAAAAAGAAGAAACTGGGGCAGGAAATTGGTAAAGCAGCAGCAGAAAAGAGCCGTGGGTTGTTTAGTGCAGATGACTGGCAATGTAACAAGTGAGTTTGTAGTTCCAGTAAACATAGTTCACATATTCTACACGAACTGAGATATCTTGGATTTTGAAAGTATGAGAATTTTGTCATTAAATGTAGTGATTGTTGCAGGTGTGGGAATGTGAACTGGGCACGTCGCCAGTCTTGCAATATGTGTAATGCCCCAAAATATGGAGAAGTAGAAGAGAGGACAGGTTATGGTGGTGGGTACAATGATCGTGGTGTGGTGGAATACATCGAGCGCCAGGATTCTGATGATGAATATGACGAGGTATGTGCATTGACGAACACATCATCTCGGAACATCCTTCACCCATCTCATTCTTCCCTCACTCTATAAAGCCCAACTTATTTAACAGTAAGAACTACATTTTGCCCACTCAGTGTATTTATGTGTTTCTTGTGCCTTTCAAAATAGACATCATTAACTGGTTGGCCTGTGTAATGTATTTTCTTTGAGGTAGGAACTGATTTTTAAAATGTTGTTCAGATAAATATTAGGCTTCAAAGGGTTAAGCATTTTATATGAATTGGGATCATAAACACAGGCTTATGGAGAAAGTCGTCTTCTGGGTTTAGGCACCGTGTATTCTTCATTTTGGCCGACGTTTCGGAGGAACGTAGCGCCTCCATCTTCAGAGCAGTTGAATGGCTTTGAATGCGGAGAGCCTTCAAAGCCATTCAACTGCTCTGAAGATGGAGGCGCTACGTTCCTCCGAAACGTCGGCCAAAACGAAGAATACACGGTGCCTAAACCCAGAAGACGACTTTCTTCATTGTCATCGCCGTGAAAACCTCAAAACTTACACAGGCTTATGGTGTTCAGAGCTGAGTGCTGAGGAAAATGGTTGAGACTAAGACAGATATAGTAGCAAAGTGATGTAGAGAATTACATAATGAGGAGCTTAATGCTTTGTAATCTTTGCCTAATGCAGTGGAATCCCCATTTAATGCCCCTTGGTTTAAGGTTTTCTCTAATTTCATATTCAGTTTCAGCAACCTCAAGTCAGTAATCAAAGTGTGAAATTTCCTCCATTAAAGATCCTTCTCAGTTTAATATCCAGATCCACTGCTGTTCAAAGAAACCTTAAATGGAGAGTTTCGCTGCATTAGGATGATTAAATCGTGGAAGATGAAATCAGTAGGACACTTAGCCAGTGGCATGCCATGCATGGAAGCAAGGGAAGCATTGTTTCCGTAGTTAAGAAACGAAAAGAAAGAAGTCATATATAAATAATTCAATTTGAATATTGTCATTTAGCGTGTGTTCATGCTCACGGCCACATGCCACCTCCTCCTCCTCCCTTTCCCTGCTTGGTGGGACGGACCAAGTTTCCTTCATTAATCTCCATACGAATTCGTTCCATCCGAAGTGACTGATGGAAGCAAATTTCGGTTTGCTGGGCTAGACCAGTGAAGGAATGTGTTCTTTTAATAGTTACGTGAAAATTAATTGTTTATGTGTGATTTCGGTCTTGTTGGGTGTTATAGGTAACATTAAGTTTTATTAAAATATTGTTAAGTGCATATTTATATATTCGTAAGATTGTATTTGTGATTGTATTTTGACACATCAGAAAGAAGCAATCTGCGTTTAAGGGAAGCAAGTTTAATATTGTGGTACGAGGGGCAGGGGTGTGATTAGACTACAAACGCATGCACAGCTAAAATGAATGCTGGCAGACAACGTGACTGCAACTGTATAATCGAAAGCATTTTAAAACGGGAGTTTAATAGCAGGGGCTTTTCTGAAAATAATTATAGAAAGAGGGCGACCAGTGTGCAGTTGCCAGAACTTAAAGCACAAACCAAATTATGTGTGAAGAAATTTAATTTGGAACAGTATTCTAAAACAGAGTGGCTGTCTGGTTGCTGTAATATAGGAACATTGTTTTGTTGGCCATGCCTATTGTTTCTCAATGAAAAAAATGTATGGAACAAGACTGGGTTTGGTGATATCAACAATCTTCATAAAGCATTGAAATGACATGAGAACTCTCAGACTCACATTATTTCAACAATGCAACTTGTTATGTTTGGGAAATCTCGAATTGACTGTCAACTTGACAATCAAAAGAGCCTGACGATACTACAGCAGAATGAAAATGTGAAAGAAAATAGAGAAATAGTGAAACGCTTGATTGATATATCTGCCATCTAGGAAAGTGGCAACTTGGCCTCCTTGGCCATGATGAAAGCGTGGATTCTATCGACCGAGGTAATTATGTGGAATTAGTTCACTTGTTGAGGAAATATGATCATAAACTCAATGTTCACCTTTAGAACAGTACAGTATTTACAGGTTTATTGAACAGAATTCAAAACGACCTTATTGACTCAATAAGTGACGTAAATTTAGGTGAGTTGATTGCTATCAGTTCGTTTATTAGATACCACTGCTTCCCTTACCAAAAATAGTACCGCACGCCACTGAATGTAGCTCATGTACAGAAATGAGATATGCACACAGACCCTAAGCTTCAATGGAAGAGATGTCTTGGGAGATCTGGTTGTACATGGGAGGATAACATTAAGATACATTTGAGAAGTACAGGTTCTCACAGTATGGTCTAGATTTGTCTGCCCCAGAACAAGTAAGATGGCTCAATAAGTAATACTGCTGGCATACATTTCATAGGTGCCTGATTTGAATCTCAGCCACGGCATTTCACTAACCTGACGGGTTTCTCATGATTTTCCTCAATCCCTCTGGGCAGATGTTCAACACTGTACAGTCTGAACTACTGACACCATCACAAAATAAACTACAAATAAATAAAGGGCTTTGGCCTTCTGGATTGTAGTGCCTTGTAGTGTAGCCAAACATTTCAGAGGAAGATACTGCCTCCATCTTCAGGGAACAAACATCAGACTTTCTCTGAACTACATGGTGTTACAACCCAGAAGACTGTACTCTTCATAGTCACTGCTGTGAGAACCTCCAATCCTACAAATAAATAAGTCATGTCTCCGGGTACAGTCTAGTGTTAGGCTTAGGTGAGTGAGGTCCATAACAGTAACAGATAAAAGAAAAGAAGTAAAGTTATCCCTTTAACAGGCTGTGAAGGCCCATAGGGTTCTGAGACATTGAGGCTTCCATGTTTTTATAGACAGTTAACTCACAGATGGTGGTGAGGTGTCAGCCTTACGCACCGAGCTCCCTTTGCCCCCCCAGGAAGATTCCTGGTACTCATTTCTGTTAGAGGCGTAGTCGAGCCCAGGGCCACAATGCAGCTAGAAGGATTAGGTCATTGAAGAACCCATGACCTTCCAGGTTGTAGCATAGTACCTCAACCAATGTTGACTAATTAACAGTCAACTTTTCAAGAAGGAACTTATACTGTTTAGTTAGTGGTTCTATATTGAGGCCATAGAAAGAAGTCGGATGGTGGGGATAACAGGTCCCTTAGAAAACAACCATTTTTAGGGTGAAATATTCTTTACACTGTTCTGTTCCTGCTGGTTTGCAGAAGGTCCTTGTCCACTGTCTCCCAACACCTGTATCACTTTCATCTGTGCTTGGCTTACTCTTCTACCCTGAAGATGAAGTTAGGTTCTTTAAAAATGTTGGTAAATATATACCAGACCACGTAGCATATTCTGGAAGACATTAGTTTCCCTAATCACATTTAGTACCTAAAATATCTCCCTGTTTTGTCTGCCTGAATAATTGTGACATTTTATATGAAAGTTCAGTGTTTTGCGGTTCTTAAATTACAACATGTCATTATAGTTTGGACGAAGAAAGAAAAAGAAGAAGGATTCCACTGAAGAGAAAAAGTCTTCAGGCAAAACAAATGTGGATGACAACGAGGATGAGGAAGAGGAAGATGATGACGACGATGATGTAAGTGGAGAAGACTTACTAGGAAGTTATGATAAAACATTGTGTCAGCAAGTGGTGGATACTATTGTATTAACAGAACTTGTCTAAAGTACCTTGAGTAGGCAAACCTACTCTCTGTACGTTCAGCGAGATTTCTGGTATGGTGATTTTGGTTCCATCTAAGTTGAAAATGGGGCACGCGGTAGCATAGTTGGTTGAGGCACTGTGCTACAAGCCGGAAGGTCGCAGGTTCAAGTCCTGATGAGGTCATTTGATTTTTTCAATTGACCTAATCCTTCCATCCGCACTATGGCCCTGGGGTTGACTCAGCCCCTAACAGAAATGAGTACCAGGAATATTCTTTAAATGTTTTGGGGGGTAAAGGGCGGCTGGCACGTAGGGCTGGCAACCTTGCCACCATCTGTGAGCTGGTTGTCTAGAATATGTGGGACCCTCAACATTTCACAACACTATGGGCCTCCACTGCCTGTTACAGGAATACCTTTACTTTTTTTTTTTATTAAGTTGAAAATAGACTCCAGTAACTTTTTAATGGCCAACAATGTATGTCAGTCTCTTATGACACATAATAGGCTGTCTGTCTGTTAACAGGATGATGGTGACCTTTCAAAGTATGACCTCAGTGGCTGGGGAGATGATGATGATGATAACACAAGCAAGGAAACAAATAATGAAAGTAAAGAGAAAGACCGCAAAGGAAGAAATGAAATGAGGCAACAGTCAAAGTCTCGATCCCGGTCCCGTTCACCCTCTCACAGACGTTCGAGAAACAACCATTCAGATTCTAGGTAAGCATGTTTTAATTGTATATCCACATCAAGTCAATGTGGATCACAGGCACATGGTTAATACTCCTGCTTGGTATTCTGAAAGTTCTGGGTTTGTATCTCGGCCCAGAGGCATGCTTACCAACATTTTTCATCGTTTTCCTCACTCTCTGTGCGGATAGTGTCTGAAAGGCCATGACTTCTTGCTTCAGTATTCTTTTAGTTCCAGGATTTTAGGTTCTCACAGCTGTAATTATGAATAGTTCTGTGCTCTGAGATATGCCACATAGTCAGTTGAGTTTCAGTGAACTACAAAGGATTGTATTCCAGAGGATAGAACTCTTTTTTTCCCCAGTTATTTTCAGTAATCTTGCCAGTTGATACTGTAAGGGTTGTTCAAATTAAATCCATTCTTCAGTGCTGCTAGTAAATATGGCTGATCACAGATGATCATGTGGCTGTATGTATGATGCTAATGTCTTGGGCCTAATAGAAAGAGCTAGTCAGGATTGAGTTGGTTTCTAAGGGGCCCAACTGACTAAGAACCTTCTATCCTTTATGCTTAACAGAAACATCCAGTTTTTGGAATGTCGTGTTTTGATAAAACTCGAGATGATAGTGTTAGAAATAATAGTCGTGTTCAGTGTAACCTAAGAGTCAGCATCAGATCACTGATTTTGATTCTGCTGTTATTTTGATCAGCTCCACAGTCATAATACAGAGTTCTTTCTTTGGTTGTAGGTCATCAAGTAGCAAGTCCCGTTCGAGCTCTCCAACAGCAAACTCAAACAGGCACCAGAATTACAGGTCCAGGTAAACCGGGCGGTAATGGGTATTCACAAGGTCGATATCCTTGTTGATTGTATACAGAAGCATTTCCCATTCGGTACAGCACAGACATGTTGGGGTCTGTGCAGTGTGAATTATGGCTGACTACTCTTCCATATACCTGGGATCGGTAAAACCTACGAGTAGAAGAGAGTAGTTCAGGATTTGTACTGATGTGTTAACAGGAAGCATTTTGATGTGAAGCTATGTCTGCCCTTCTAAATTACATGTTTTATTTTATCAACATCAGTAAATTAAGTTTAGTGTTTAAAGGCAGGATACTAAAAGGATAGTGGTTAAGGCACTTACGCTACAAGTTGGAAGGTCGCAGGTTCAAATACCGATGAGGTCATTGAATTCTTTTCAGTTGACCTAATCCTTCCGGCTGCACTATGGCCCTGGGGTTCACTCAGCCTCTAACACAAATGAGTACCAGGAATTAAATAAATAATTTTCCTGGGGAGTAAAGCGCGGCTGGTGCGTAAGGCTGACAACCTTACCGCCATCTTTGAGCTGATTGTCTAGATAATGTCGGACCCTCAACGTCTCACACCCCTATGGGCCTTCATGGCCAGTTACAGGGATAACTTTACTTTTTTACACTACTTACTTTTACCTTTTTGGTAGAAATAAGTCTGTTCGCTTTCATGCAGATATGAGTCATGTGAATGGGATATTTTGTATGTTGCAGGAAGGATCAACACTGAAGATTGCTGGCTCTTATTACAGCAACAACTGCAGATGAAATGCAAGATTTTCAGTTATGTCAAATTCATTGTCTGAGGGCTGTGTGGGTACCTTCTGTCATCTGGTGTGTCATTATCATGACATGGAGAGGGTCTAAATCTATCTGTAGCTAAAAGTTCAGTTGTTGAGGAACAGTTTTCTGTATCACATACACAGGATCTCTCATGGTTTATGAGCTTCATCATTTTGAATTTTTACATGTTTAAAATATAAAATATATTGATACTGGTTAAATCAAAATAATTATACAGTGTACCCTCGCTAATCTGGTTACAGTTAATCCAGATCAAAATATGAAAAATGGGCAATGCTGTTCACAGTTGAGCACACACTTTAAAAGACACATGGCATTTAGGAAGGCAGATGAGTCACTTGGCTGTTCAGACAAAACTTGGTAGTTTCTTCCAACCTGCATTATTACATTAAAAAACAATACAACTTCTGAGTCTTCTAGAGATGAAGAGATGTATTTTCTTTTTATGCTATTCAAATAAGGGCTCTACAGTGATTTTTTTTATTTAGTCTCATCAGCACTACTTATGTCATTAAATTTTCCATTTATTTATGTTTTAAGGTTTTTTGCTTCTCTAATCCGGGTTATTGCTTAATCTGGATGACCTCTCCTCCCAGTTATTCTGGATTAGCGACGGTTTACTGTACTTCATTTCAGTGACACACAAAATTGATTGTATGACTTTAAGAGCAGGAAGGTAGCTTATGGACCTAACTAAAATATTACTTGTTGTGTGAGTCGTTTGAAAGTAACAATTCAAGGTATTAAGATTATAGGCTGGGATTAAATATAGTGTGGTAAATGCAGGTTCCTCCCCAAACACCCGTATCTATTTACCTAACTATGTGGAACACATTCCAGGAGACTGTAATCTGGGTACTGCTTTGAAAAGTTGAAATCTCGTATAGTTAAAGCTCTGTATAGACAGTAACATTTTCAGTTGCTCTGAATGGTGTCTTAAGGTTCGGATTTGGCTTTGGTATTTGAAATCCCAATGTAGTGTTCCTGCCTTTAGTGAAATCCCTTATTTAGTGAATATTTTTTCCAGGCTTAGCTGGGGAACAATATAAATGCTGTATTACTACCAGTATTTAATAAATTAGAATTTTGTAAATAAAGCACATTAGTTCAAGAAATTTTAAGTCTTCCTCAACTTATATAATGATTTAATGTGATCTGCATTCACATTTTCTTTCTGCTGGGAATAATAGTTGCAAGACATTTTTGTTTATTTCATGTTATTGATTATGTTGGAAATTAATTTGATATGTATTTTTTTAATAAGCAGTTTCTTTAACTATTTATGTAAGGAAATTAGTTAATCACAATTGTGTACAGTAAGCCTTGCAAGAAGATAGACAGTTGTTGCGTAACTGCCATTTGGTGTAAGACAAGTCATCTAATTCAAGATTCATTAAATAGGGATTTCACTGTGACTTAATAATTTCTGTCTTGAGGTTCGGATTTTAAAAATGTTCTTCCTGACTTACGGGGGTAAGTAATGAAACGAACTGGTATAGGACCACTTCTACCTTATATTTAGATGGTTCCCTTCATTCTGTTTCTGACTGGACAGGCTGTGGTCTTCCTGTGTGCCCACTAGCACCGGAATGGTAAGATGGATTTTATCCATAATTAGTATTTGAGAGTCCATCCATCATAGGTCAGTGTTCAGTGAATATGAACATTCTAGTTCCAGAAATTGGGGCAGTTTTCTCTAGATTGGGTCTAATAATTTTGATTACATTCTAGTAGTTAATGGAGACCATCACCCTAAATAGAACTGCATAAGTGGTATCATCAGGAAAATAATATGTGCACTAGGAGTCCAAATGGTTTTGCAATGTATACATGACCTGGCTTGTATAATCAGTGACCAACAGTCAGTTTCATTTGCAAGGTAACATGCTCAAGGTCTGTCATATATGAGAAAATATGTGCAGTGTCTTTTCACCAATTTATTAAGTTACATGATTAAACTTCAATTGCATAATTTGAGTGTTATTCCTTTGGAGTTATAGCTACTGTATATTTCATATTGATAAGGGAAGCAACCACAGCCTGAACAAAGAACAGTTACTTCTGCGTCTTATTGCTAAAACCACATAGTTTGGAAATGGTCATTCTCGTATTACAAACTAAAACATTCACACAGATGTACTATGGAATCAGTTAAACTGACAATTTGTATGTTTTCCACAGTCTTTTTGGTTAAAAACGCTCAATATTTCAGACAGTGGTTCTGCTTCTGTCATGAAGTAGAACTTTGAAATCTACCCTGTCGGGTCAGTTTTAGCTAATTTCTGTCTCTGGACCTGTGATATGTGAGGTTGGGCATTCAAGAGCAACGTTCTGGGGGTGTGACATGTCGTAGGTTCTCCATTGTGCACAAAACTTTGTGGTTAAATGGACAGCATTCCTGCTTAGTATTTTGGAGATCTGGGTTTAAACATCAGCCCATACACTAGCTATCGTGACAGAGGATTTTCATAGTTTCCCACAACCGATCACTACTGCTTCCTTTCACATTTTTTCCAATTCACTGATCTATAACTTGATGCTATATAGTCTGAGATACTTACAGTATTTTTAAATAAACACCCAGTTTGTTCCTTTCCTGGTTATCATAAAATTGTTACAGAGAAGTTATAATGTTCGGTATTATGAGCACTACGTTGGATACAGTTCTGGAAGCTCTGAAATCATGGCATATAAATAGCAACTTAACCACATTCCTATCTCATATACTAATGTTTTATAGGTGTATGTTAAAATGGTTGCTATAATTTTGTCTGAAAATGTTTAATTGCTCTTTCATATATATAACTGCTTTATTGTCCCATATAATTGCAACAAATATGAATACCCTGAAGATGGAGGCAGAAGGTTCCTCTGAGAGGTTGGTAAATATCTACCAGACTACATGGCATCACATTCCAGAAGACAGCAAGGACCTCATATCTAATTTTATAGCACTTCATTGTTGAAGAATTTGAGTTTGCATGTGTGATGCATTTGGAAGTAAAAGCCCATAAGATACCACAGTCATTTTCTCATCTTTTTATCCCAATATTAGCTCTGCAGCTGTTTCTTAATATGAATTACAGTACTTGTTAATGTAGGACAGATGTCAGATATAACTGTTACATTGAATGTTGGTTTTGGTATGACCACACTGAAGTCTCATGTTACATTATTCTGCTGAGGTATCTGAATCCTTCTTTCCCAAGTCTACTGGCCACTTTAGGTGTTAAAGAGTTGTTATAGTTCATAAGATAAATATGCATTAAAGTACTGTTTTTGATACTCTGCTCCAAATTATCATAGTTTTGTGTTTTCTCTAGTTATTATCAAGCATACTCTTTTGCTGTGAATGTTAACAGAATTGTTCGGTTTGTGTATTGTTAATGGGGTGGATGGCCTTAATATTACGTGTATCATGAACTCGTATAATTTTAGAGTACACCAGGGCATAAACTCAGGACACCATGAAAATATCTGTCTTCCAGGGTATGACAACATATAGTTTAGTACATGTTCACCAACATTTTGGACAAACTTGCCTTCACAGTGTTTACCCTGAAGACAGAGGTGCAAATTCCTCCAAATGCTAGTAAACATTTACCAGACTGCATGGCAGCACACACTGGAAGACCGTAATCATAGTCACTTCTGCGAGAACTTTAGGTCTTTTTCAGGACCCCATAGCTGTATTTGGTGAGACAACTGATGTGTTGTGTGTAGTAATAAAAATATTTAACTTGCAAATGTGCACTTTTTACTTGTTCAAATGAAAGTGTGACTGGCATTGTGTCATGGTTTGTGCAAGCTGTGTATGGTTTTGATTGTATCTTTTTGACTTAAGAAACTGTAATTTTTTCTTTGCAGTTAGATTCATGTTTTATTTTTAGGCTGTTTCATAAAATAAAGGTCACTCTAAAAAGAATCCAAATCTCAGTTGGAATGTTGAATTTATTTTGAACTTTGAGTATTTTTAGATAACTGCTTTGCTTTACATACTAGTATACAAACTGTCCAGTCCATCAAAATTGTAATGGTTCAGAACACTAGCATGAAACTTGTCAACAAAGTCTGTCTGTTCCTCCCTTCTCCTGCTCACACTGCATCTTTATTACTATATGCGGTATCAGGACTTCAGTCTTTCAACAACAGACTGATCTTGGTATCTGCAATGCCAGCAATACAGGAAATAGTTGCCAGTGCAATAAAATTGTGATTACAATGAAAACACTTATCTAGTAGAGAAAATTCTCACCTCAGTTCTTGAAATTTTTTTAAATTTTCATGTTGACATGGAAAGGTTACTCTTGTACATCCCTAAAATAGCTCTGCATTCTTACACATGCACATGCATTGTGAAATGAGAACCCAGTCAGGAGTTACCCTGGTATAGGAGCATACCTGATTTCGAGAAAGTAGGAGCTGTTGTATCACTGAAATTGCCTGTAATTGTGTGTTGAGGTGCGAGAAATAGTGAAGGAGTGGACTGGATTCAGAACATTCATGTGTATATGCCCTCTTCTGGATTTTGAGAAAAGGAAGATTACCAGATAGTAGTACCATAAATTAAAATTATTGGTTTGGAGAGGAATTCTACCCTCACTACATAGGGGGATCAATAAGCTAGTCTTCGTAAATGTAACTTGGTAAGCAGATTGACTGGCTGTCTCCTCTTGGAAACATAGTACTCTTCATAGTTGCTGCTGTGAGAACCCAAAATCTAGTATATTTAATAGATTGTTTCAGGATCTCTCTATACCGTAACACAAATAGTCTGTAAATCTAATTTTGGGTAGCGTGTCTGATACATGTTGGATATCTGTGGGATACAATATTATATTTCAGCATCCTGTTACACTCACACAATATATATGGACAAATACCGTCTTAAGTGCAACAATTTTATTGTAGTTTTTACTTCTTTTTCCTCCTCCACACTACATGTTTCGCCTCCAACACCCACCAACATGAAACACAGCACACGTATTAAAGATAAGCAGCGACACACACAGAGAGCGCCTACACTGAGTAAGTACAAATAACAGTATAAACATATAAGAATAACATAACAAGACATAACATAAGATAGTAACACAAATATTTGTATATTACAGACAACACATGAACAGCGATAAAACAAGATGTGGCCGCTGCAGCACCGTAGATATAGGGCATGTACCCTGAAAAATTTTAATTTGAAAAAGAAAGAGAACAAAGATCTTATAGACATTTTAACTTGAATTAAGGTTTAAAAAGTGCTAATTTAAAAATCAAATCGACGCGTGTAGATTAACAAAGATTTTATACAATTAGAAAGACTGGGATTTTTACATTTTTAACAAGCAGTGTAACAGTTACGTGAGTGATACACACCTGATGATGGCCATTTAGGGCCGAAACATGTAGTGTGGAGGAGGAAAAAGAAGTAAAAACTACAATAAAATTGTTGCACTTAAGACGGTATTTGTCCATATATAATCTGTGGGATGTTAAAATTAAAGAACAATCATCATCGATACTGAACACCCACAATTAATGTTTGCATCAGGGCATGTGAAGTGATGATATGTCTGACATCTGAGGTGCATTCACCAACCCCATACAATTTTCTTCTTCCTTATTAATTTGGTCATACCATTAACATTTATTCGCCAAGAATTGTTTCTGTTTTTCAACACCATTTCCTGCTCTTTGTCCCAAGGGCATCAAAAGAACCTTGGCCACCTTTATGACAGATGCCCCTTCTTTTCTATTAACTTTGCTTCCTTCTCTTGTATAATATTCATTGTCTACAGCTTCTAATTGTCTCAGTCTGGGCCCTTCCCACTTTCCTTCAGGCTTACTTTCAAAAATTTTCTTGCACACACTTGTTTGATCCCATTTAATCAGATGTCCAACGGCTCCAACCTTCTCTTTTTAATGTCTGCTACCAGGTCAGGGTATCTTAATTGGTTCTGATTTTCCACGCTTGTTTAGTTACTGGTTTATGCACATTTCTCAAAATTGCAGCTAACATCACTCCTGAAGTTAAAATTTTGCTGCCGGCCAACTCTGTAATACTGGGGGATTTAAAACCATTATTTCCAGATGATAAAAGTTAAAAGTTGTAGAAGATGCAAAATAATTGGTTGCTTAAAGAAAAATAAAATGAAAAAGTAGGTATAGAACATCAATATTTCAGTTTGGAAAATGTAACTCCACTGGACTTGCACCAGTTAAGCTATGGACCAGCAATGGTGCTGACCATTGATTGAGCAACCACTGATTTATGTAAATGACTGCTTGCTTGTCTGTTTGTCCATCATGTAGAGGGGCTTTTTTTTATTGTGTTTGTGATTTTACCTTACTGGGAAAGAGGGCGGTCCCATACATTCAGTAATGAGCACTAGCATAAAACTGTAAAGATTATGTAAGATTATGTTGGACACTGTCCATTCTTAGGTATATTTAGAATACATAGTGTTTCTGAAGCTGGATCTGCTTCTGTTATCAGGTGAAAATGTGGAAAATGATCACAAGCATTAGCCTGATCACAGGACTTTGTCAAATTCACCAGCTAAAGAAGCTGTGTGTCATGTCATACCATAAAGATAATGACTTTATATTGGAGCTGCTTTCCAGGTACACCAGACATTAAATATTAGCTATACTAGTAGAACGTTTAAGGAATTACATCTTCATGCTCAATTTCATGTGGGGGCGGCCTCTTCAAATTTAGATTCTATTACATGTTTACAACGAACATCTGTTGGACATTTCTCACTGTACCACGTTTTCATATAAAGTCTATTGTGTTCATGATAAATGTGTTTTCCTTTCCTATATATTGTAATTTCAATTGCCTTGGTTCAATGGTTCAGTAGTTACCATCATTGAACTGACAACTAAATTTGGAATTCATGCTGCTACCCTTTTTTTTTTAATTTCTACAGAAGTTGTGTGTTTTCCACTTCAGAAGTTGGCACACCCACCATGTTATTATGATCATAGGAAATTAAAAAGTACAAGCAAGATTTCAGGTTTTCATGATGACTAAGAAGAATATTGTTTTCTGGTATATGACACTGTAGTCTGGTAGAAGTTTACTGATGTTGCAGAGGAACATACTAGCTCTGTCTTGGGGTTGAAGAGTAAGCCAAGAAAGCAAGAAGGAGTGAGAGTTTTCTGCTTGCTTGATTGGCACTCTTCAACCTGAAGATGGGAGCAGTACATTTCTCAAAAATATCAATAAAATTCTACCAGCCTACATGGCATCACATTGCAAAAAATAGGTTTCTTCAAAAAGTATACAAGGCTCAGGAGGCCTCCAGATGCGTAAAGTTCATACTGAATTCCATGAGAATGAGTTAATTTGTTGGAAAAAGAAGGGGTGGGGAGACAGGATGACTATTTCATAAGCCTACCTTTTCCTCAAGGATAGCAAGTAGGTTGAAAAATATAAACGTAAGACTTTACCTTCCAGAGAAGGTGGTAGAGTTCGGGAATTTGAATTGATTACTGACAGCAGAACTGGGATATATCTAGAAATTTAACCATCAATACAAGATGAGAACAAATTCAACAGTCCTTAATAAATTACTAATGTGCCCATGTAGAAAAGTATGCACCACAATTTTAGAACCTCCCTTTGTTCATGGTGGTTACTTACATTTAACATTCTAGGGTCTTGGACTCCCATGGCAATTTGTAACCTTTAGTGCACAATTCTTGTGGGCCACACATAAAACCATAGCATACTACATATAAGTACTCAGACAACTAAGTTATCTTATGTACAAATGAAAATACGAGGGGGTACCCAAAAGAAACCAAACTTATTTTTTTTAAACTTATTTATTCAAATTTTAAGCACAAACCTTCAATCCCCTTCAAAGTACTCTCCACTTACACTAATACACTTGTCTAGTCTTTTATTCCATTTTTCAAAACACTGTCTAAATTCATCTTTTGAGATGCTTGACAGCGCCTCCGTCATTTTTTCCTTCACCTCAGCAACATCAGCAAAACGGGTGATAATTTTTGAAAAAAAGTTTTGATCATTTCGGGACTCTTCTTTCAAAGCACAGCATGCTTCCACGCGACCTTCTTTTTGTTCAGCAGTCGGCAGTCGTGGCACGAATTTCGCAGCCACCCTTTTCATTCCCAAATCTTCTGTCAAAATTCGCTGAACTGAGCTCCAAGTCACTCCCGACAGCTCCACAATTTCTTCAATGGTCTGTCGTCGATCTTCCTTGATGATTTCACGAATTTTTTCAAAATTTTCATGTGTTCGGGCCGTGGAAGGACGACCAGAACGAGGTTTGTCATCAATTGATATCTCACCATTTTTGAAACGGGAAAACCACTCAAACACTTGAGTTTTCCCCATAGCACCATCCTTGTACGCCGTTTTTAACATTTCAAGAGTTTCTGTTCCACTTTTCCCGAGCAAAAAGCAGAATTTCACTGCCGCACGCTGTTCACGAAAATCAGCCATTGCAAAAACGATGATCACACAAAACAGTTGTCACTATAAACTCTGCCGAAACTAGTCCTTACCTTCTGAAGCAACGGTAGTCGGCTTATCGACTCAGGAATGTTAGCTCTATGCGCTCATAGCAGCAAAACGCGGTACTACAAAAGCTCTGCCCACAAAAAAATTAGTTCGGTTTCTTTTGGGTACCCCATCGTACATCATGTCATAATCTAATGTAAATGCTTTTGTTGACATGGTGACTATAACATACAAAGATTATGTACCGATTATCAGCATCATCCCTGTGTCTTTCCTGTGGACAAAAGAATGGGGAAGGAAAATTACTTGGACTGAAGTCAATGTATGTAACATCAAAACTAAGAGTCTTTGGGGGGTCGTTTCTGCATGAGGAACAGCTTTCATCTTTACCATTCATTTCTGCGATGCACAATTTGCAAGAAAATGACAGCCATTTCAGCTGGAACTTACTGTAACTAAACAGATGGCTGGTTCAATCCATGTCATGTAACCAGGAACTGAATGGCTGAATAAATTCTGGCAAGATTCCTATGTGAATGTTGCATGAAGAATTTTACTATTTACAAATAAGCTGAGCTTAGTGTCTGGTATATTTGGAATGTAATTTACCCATGCATATATCAGAAACAACGTTCTGAACAGACTGGTCTAGAGGCAATGCTCTATGCTTTTATTCTGGAGGTTCCTGCTTTTAATCTTGGCTGGGGTACTGGCTATCCTAACTAGAGTTTTCATGGCTTTTCTCAATCCCTTTAGGTAAATGCTGGGGGTATAGTACCTTGATTATGCCATGACCTTCCAAATCCTTTCCAATCCATCTATCCTATCACCTGAAGCAATATAATCTCAATGCTGAAAGCATCGTTATGTAACCTACCAAAAAAGAAAGAGAAAAAAAATGCTACCATATGGTACAGAAAGCTGGATTCTGTGAAAGCAGAGGAATGATGTATTGGCACAAATGGCATTTCTGAGGCCATTACCTAGAATGAGAAGAACAGTAAAAGCGGAATTGGGAAGTGTCATTAGAAATGGAAAAATATATGCAACAGATACCACTAGATCATCTGCAAAGGGCAACAACACAATACAGACTCAAAGAAAAAAGGGGCTTGGGAAGGCATAGGGAAAGATGGAAGGACCAGTCATGTGTTTTGCTTCAGAATGGAAGTATCCCAATCTTGTGAAGAAAAAGGCAAAATTGTTTAACGAAAATGAAATAAAAAATGAACCATTTATGAAAGATACCTTTTATTTTGAACAACAAGCATTCTGTGCCTTACAATCTTTGAGGACACTGCTGTACAATGCCCCAAGGCCAACAAACAAATTATTTATACAACACTTTAATTTCTTCTGGGACACGTATGCCTATGAGCATGCGTGGATCCACTGGTGGTAGTTTGGGGCACTGCAACAACAATCCAAATGCATAAATAGAAGTAAATATATTAATATATATTATGTAAGGAGCGAAGACACTAGTTCAATTAATACAGCAACTGGCCTATTGGCTGGATACCTGATGGGAATCAAAGTTAAATTCCTAGCAGGAGCAGATATCTTTCCCCCCACAGGATCCAGACTAGCTCTGGGGCCCACTCTGCCACCTGCCAAATAGGTACTGCGGAGTGTTCCAAGTTTCATTTTTATTGGTAAATTAAGGCATGATTTACAATTACTAATTAGGGGACTCCTCTGAGTGGTTCACCTGTGCCATTTATTACTATCCACTGCCAAGTTTCTTAACACAACATTAGTAGAAAGTAACTTAGTTTTATATAGCAGGAACTTAACTGAAAACCATTTATGCCAATAAAAGTAAGTATTCAGGATCCTACCATATGTATGCCTTACCTTGCACTTCTCCCGCAGCTGTATGGCTGTGGGCATTAGGGACTCTAATACAAACTGCCGGGTCTCGCTGTTAGGATGTGTTGAAAGCCATTCAAACTCTGAGTCCAAGGAACTCATTTTGGCCCAGAATACACTTGCTTCACGTACATCATAACATGCCTGTAATTTAAAAGAAAAAAGCTTGATAAATGCTGGCATATATTAGAAGAAACATGAATACTTTCTAAAGACATCACTGAGAATATGCAGGCTACAGCAGAAATAGTGAAGGGATTTTAAAATGGAATGACATTTACAAACAGCAAAGTACAGGGTTAGTATAAAAAAAAACAGACACTTTCAATGTTTTATAGAAACCGAAGTATTGTTGATAGAGCCAAATTACTTACATGGGTTTTTAATATATGTCTTTAAGTTTGTATCACTAAGTTACAAATGTTCTATGTGTGACATGACAGATATCAATATGATAATCGAATTCGTTCCAAACACACCGGAGCATGTCCTCATCAATACGCATAACAGTTGTGATGCGTTGCTTTAGATCGTTTAGACTTACATGAAGTGGAGGAACAAAAACTCGTGTCCTTGAGATATCCCCACAAGAAAAAATCAGCGGGAGTTAGATCGGGATTCTTGAAGGCCAAAGTGTCAGTGCCATGCTCTGGTCCGTTGAGCGGTGTTCAGAACGAACTGGGTTATCGTATTGATATCTGCCATGTGACAAGTCTCACAGATAGAACATTTGTAAGTCACACAAACTTAAAGATACATATTAAATTCCATGCAAGTATTTTGGCCATATCAATAATACTCTGGTTGCTACAAAATGTTGAAAGTGTCTATTTCTTTTATACTAACTCTATATTTCATCTAAACATTCAGACTGTCTGAGAAAAGAGTGCACAGATTTTAAACATTTTTGTTGAGAAAATAAACAGAGCTAGGAGAGTACAGTTTTCACCACATGAAACAGTTACTCAAAAAGTTATTTTCCCAACTTTCTCCATCTCATTGCACTTCAATCTGAGCTCCCTTTCTTGCTTGCACAATATCCATCTGGTATTCAAATGCCCTGAAAGTGTTGCCACACATCTGAGGTGTGATTCCTTCCACAGAATGTGTGATACATATTGTACATAAAACTATAACAGTTCTAATGTTACGTGGTGAAAACCCATGTTCTGGCTTGTTTATTTTTTAAATACAAATGTTTAAAATGTGTGCACTTATTCTCAGACATCTGCATATTGATTTTATAGCTCTTCCCATTTTTACATTTTGTAAAATATGTTCTTTAAATGGCCACCGTCCTGCTGAACACACTTGCGCGCATAGTGTGAGAAGCTCGTATCACTTCATAGATGTTTCTTCTGAAATGTGTGTGATTTATTCCCGGATTACATTTGGTGACTCAGTGCCATACACTTTACCATTTATGTATGAGTACACCAGAGAAAAAAGCCAGAAGTTCAGTTTGGTGAATGAGGACATGACGCAAGATGGTAATGTAATATTTAATGTCCCTGATCAAATGAAAAGTTGTACACTACACACAAGTTCCCTCACTATCTAATGCTCCACACTGAACTGAACTGTAGAGGCACTGCTACAGATCCATGACATGTCCCATCACACAGTAACAGAGGAATATAAAAATTAATTTTCAGAATCATTCACTGGTTCTCCCACAACCAGTATATAAGAAATGTGCAAAAAGAGAAAGTGGCAAATACTGCCACAACTTTAGTGACTACAGACAGGGTTTGGATTCATAACTGGATTTACTGAACTCCTAGAACTTGTAACTATAACTAAGGGTTACATTCTCACTGTGCTACACACTTCACAGATAACTGTAGGGCACACTAGGTCTTCTCAGTTTGTTACAGTCTTCACTAGCTGTTGCTTTGTAGCGGCTTTCAATGGTGAATGCTCCCCTTCCTCTGGGTTCCCAAACTGTCCCTGGCCTCAAGCTACCAGCTTCTCACAGCAGTAGCTCACATCTGAACCCCGGTGGTTATCTGATGGATTGACTGCTAACTTGTCCTGCTTATAACATGTTGGCAAGGACTGCATAGAAAACACCATTCCTCTGTTGTTGTTTACAGACCGCTGCTTAGTAACTGCAGGCTGCTGTGACTCCACAATTCTCACTTTGAGTGACTATGCCATGTTACATTGCACAAACTTTTTCATATCAATGCACCTGTTAGAAACGTCAGGTTCATGGAATGAGTTTGCTGAAATGATAATGCTTCTGGCTTGCATCTGGAAGGTGCTCGGTTTTACAAGACTTTCCTCAGTCCCTCCAGGTAGCTTGGGATAGCATCCAAAATAGGTCATAACCACTCAGCATGAAACCAATAACAACAGTAGCAATGGTGAAGATTGCTATGTGTTACAATGATCCACCATGGATGAAAGATCAGAAGGTAACAGTAATGATGTGAACCTGCTGACTAGCTTACTAACCTTTGCAGTGAGTTGCAAGCCAATCTCATCTGCCTCAGCTTCCAGAGCTCTGCTGAACGGTAATTGGAATAACACCTTCGTGAAGTATCCAGAGAGCCAATGGGCTATCACAGCAGCAGCTTCTGGCAAAACAGCCCATATTAAGGCTAGGGGCACCAGTACCAGAAGATCCATGAGATGTAAGCTGCTAAACTGCTCTGCCTGCAAGAGGACAACAAACTTGATCTCAAGAAATACAGTGGAACCTCAGGAATCCTATCTCCCTGTAATCCAGGCTAAATTACAGTACCAATGTAATCTAATTATTTTACTTCCTTGTAGTAAAATGAATTCTTCTGCAACATGAGACTGTGCATTAATGGACCTACCTTTCTAGGTGGTGAAAGATGTAACCTGGTTACTACTTGCCCAAGCCTGGCATTTCATTGAATGTATGCATGTTCCAGACAAATTTTTGGTCGTTCTTATACAAAATGTACCTATATATCTCTTGAATAAACAATTTTACTAAACTATTCAAATTTTTTATTTGAAATCCAGTGCTTTAATCAGTTCAGATTATTGAGGCTGCTTTATATTTCAAAAGAGTTACCTTTCTAAAGGAGCCAGGATAGCTCAGTGAGCATAACAAGTAGGCTACAGGCTGGCCAGCTGAGGAGCTGGGGTTCTATTTCTGGCAGGGATAAGAGATTCTTCTCTTATCCGCAATGTCCAGACCAGCTATGGGGCCCAGCCAGCCTCCTATGTAATCTATTGTAATCTATTGTAAACAATTTTAAGTATTGTAACTTTATTCTCTTATTGTAATCAGCCAATGTACAGTAACTGACTTGTCCTATATCATGTAACAATGATCTATAGAGATGAAATAAATAAATATACAATGGGTTCCAGGTGCTGTTCCCTCCAGGAGTAAAGCAGCAAAGGCACGAAGCTAACCACTCACCTCCTGTAGTGTCGAGGTTAGGAATGGTGGAGCTATACCTCCACTCACCCATATGTCTTCATGGCATGGTGCTTAATTAAGTGAAGACCAGGGATAATTTTACCTTTACCCTTCTACAGCATCACTGGTAATTTCAAATGTAACAGCAAGTCTTACACCACTGGTGAACTGCAACTTTAGATACCCATCATGGGACACCATGCAAATGCATACAAGCCTACATGGCTTTATGGTACTTACGACTGATAACACTGCAGCTCTGTCAGTTAGTAGTAACATGTCAGAGAAGTACAGGCAAACCAAGTCATGCAACTGTTCAGCTATGCTATCTCAGTTCTGATTGGAGCACCATATGCACATATGCTTGATTAGTTAAGCACAGAGGCAACTTCACCTTTACCTTAGAGCATCTCAGATACTAAGGAATTCCTGGGAGACAAGGAATTATTATGGTAAACACAGACATGGCAAAATGTAAAAATGAAGGAAAGCAGAACTCAAGAGCATCCTATGCATCTTCTTGTCAGGACAAGACCAGCCTCACTTGTGACAGAGGAAATGGTAAACCACAGCCACAGAAGATCAACATAATTAACACCTAAGTCATAACAATTAATCTCCTTTAAAATCAAACGTTTCCATTGTCTTAGTTCTGGCCTGTGTGTTTAGAAAGAGCAATAGGATAACAAAACTAAACGAATGCTGTGCACCGGGCAGAGCTGAGAGCACAGCATGAATAAAAAAAAAACACTGATCCCATTCTCCTGGTGACCAAAAAGGGAGTGAACATTTTTTAAATCTTCAATGTAGGCCGTCACTTTACTGACAGTACATGTATACAAATTATAGATGTGACAGTCAAGAGTTCAACTCACCATATGAGAGAGGAGAACATGTGAAATCTCATGTGCAAGAATCACACAGAGCTGATCATCATTGGTGCACAGACTCAGGATTCCCGTGAACACAAATATGTGACCATTCTGCACACAAAATACAGCAAATGTAAGAGCCCACTCCACACAGAAACAACATGCAAAACATAACTGTAAAGCCATCCTTAAGCTAAGTCTAAATGTTTCTGACAATGGTAGTTACAACAGCCATGGGTATTATTTTGGACACTGTCATGCATCTTGAATTTTTCCAAAAACAACATTTCAGAAACTGGTTTGCTTCCATCATCAGATGCAAGAAGAGAAACGCTCCTACTCAGTCAGGTGTGCTTGAAAGAGCTGGTTTTGATCACTGGACCAATGACTACAATTTATTTTTCACTATTTTATGTCTACACAATGAATTACTGCAACCTAAATGGAAAAGGAGAAATTAAAAAGCATATTTACTAGTGTATGTTACGTGGGTCCTGTCACTACAGCATGGCACATTCTCAGGTTGTGGATGGAGTAGGGACCAGCCTCCAGATATAAAGTGTGGCTGCAAATATGTGACATGACAGCTGAAAAGTCGTCCAAACCCAAGCATCTAGTCACTAGCATGTGACAATGCTGAATAAGCAGCTGTGGACTGCCAACAAGTGTTCAAAGTGAGGGGCAGGGTTTTGCTAACAATTCCTCACCATAAGAAATCAATATGATATGAAATGTTACACAGAACCTCACACTTGGACTGATTCACTGGATAGAACTAAGCGATCGAAAATGGGCATAAGATCCTAAATGGGAGAATATATTAAGACTGGATCTCAAAGAGACAGGATGGAAGTATGAGGAATGGATTTCTCTGACTCAGGATAGGGACCACTGGCAGGCTATTGCAAACACAGTAATGAACATTCAAGATCAATAAAATGTGGGGAATATCCACACTACCTAAGCCCTTATTAGTTTCTCAAGAAGAACTTTGTTCTGGGGAGTTACACTACAAACATAAAAGCAAAATGACTTCAAACTAAATCAGAATAAATTACAATATTCATGAAAATTAACAGTGTTACAAACTTTTAAGAACTGAGCTGGAAGCCCTGCAATAAATTTTTCAGAGGTTTTTGTAACAAAATTTATGTGCACCACTTTTCGGTTGAACAAAGAAAATCAAGGTGCCGCAGAAAGGAAACAGACTGGGGAGTGGGTCTCAAAGCAGCAGAGGAAGAAAGGAACACAGAAGTAAACCTGGATCATCCATCTGTATTTGTGGGTACAAGACCATTCAGCATGAAGCTCTCGTTCTGCTGGAAACACAGAACAGCATAATTGTATCTTCGGTAGTACCCAGAAATTTCAAAATTGTAACTGATACCACAAGCTGTGAACTGACACTGCTGGGCAAAACATTAGGTCCATTATATTTTACTTACTGTATTCAAACCTATTTCAAGTGCAACTAATTTCCAGCTTTTGTAAATATGGCATGGTTGTGTTTATTTTTATGACAGATGCTGCTAGTAGCCCCCAGTATCTCATACATGTCTCAGTGTTGCTAAGCCTGCTTCCTGTTGCTCCATTCCAGCTCTATACTATCCATTCAATACTTTTAACTTGAAGTTGTGAAAATATGCCATAATTACCATACGTGCTATAAATGTGTTACTGCAGGTGGAGGTGACAAAACACATGGCCATATTTTGGGCCAAAGCAAAAATTAAACGGGATGGTTTCTAAAAATGAATACTACCACAAGCATGTGAATCATAAATTACTTCAACTGAAGCAGAAGGGTGAACTTTAACATGATAAAAATTCAGCAGAAATGTTTACAGAAATTAAAAATACAAGATGTGATACCATAAACAAGTGCAACTTATATTGAACTGTGACATGTGTGTGTTGTTGTTGTTGTTGTTGTTGTTATTGGAGAGGGTGGGTTTCCCCATGCACTTAGACCAGATATTGGTCCACTGTGCATCCCCCTGTGATATTCTACCAGTCTCTATTCCCTACTGGTACTGGTGCGTGCCATCAGTCCTGACTCAGCCAGCAAGTTCGGCCTCTACTGGCTCAGCGGTATCTTGATGCTTCCCCCATCTACCAGAGGCGTTAGAGACTAGTGTTGGGTGGGAAATGTCCTGAATTTGGCTCAGAGGTCCCGTTGGGACATGAGGTTCTTTTACGTGCCGTAAAGCTACGACACAGGACCCACAGCTTAAAGTCCCTCCCGGAGGAATTGTTCCCTGAATTTTTCCGCCCTTAAAAATTCCATGACCTCCGCCGGGTTTGAACCCACGTACATTGAGTCAAGAGGTGGGAACGTTACCCCTAGACTACGGAGGCCGCTTGACATGTGTGTGTAATAAGGTAACTGAAGATTAAGCATATGACTCACTGGTAGCACGAAGGCATTGGTGACTGATGGTTCATTCACGACTGTAACAATCCAGTTTGTTTCACGTAGTTGTGGAATCTCCCTGTTGCTCCTAAGCAGCTGGTTTGCCACCTTAACCACTCGTTTGTATGCAGGATGAGCTGGGGGAAGAAAATGGTCCTTGTGTAATTCACGTTGCTGCAACAAGACAAACCCAAATGTTGAGCACTCTAAGGATAGATTGCATCAACAAATGCTAAACATTTTACAGGATCAAGACTACGGCAAAGTGAAGAACAGTGCTGATTAGATCTTGGATAATTTAAATACTGTTTCAGCTGCATGAGCATCAGTGTGGAAAGAGATAGGAAGATAATTAGATTCATTACTTTATTTATGATTTATTTAGTAACACTATATCTCAGACTATATACAGTGCGGTCACATCCTTAATGGAAGATGAGGCATAAAGGTATAAATACGTGACACAACACTTGGTAGAACAATATACCAAACACAGCGTAGCCTGAATAACTGGACCATGATACTAAAGGCACGATTAAAAATAACAAGTCATATTTGAATAAAGTCAGGCTTATAGAAACACTACACAATACCCATAATACAACATCAGAGCTTTCTCCATCAGACAACGAAAGCACGCTGTGGAATATATTCATCTTCCATTACGGAGAAGCGTAATGACAAGAACCAAATTTGTTCTAGATTAAAACAAATACTGAACATTATTTTGTAAACAGACTAACTGTACTAATTTTTAGATGTTTCAACAAATCAATGTACACCTTAGTATTAGTTAAAAGATATAACATTTGCATCTATGACATGTAATAATAGTTCCCATATGTGTTGATAATATCCTTCCGAAAATGGTTGTTTTGAGGGAAACACGCAGAGGACGAAAAATTAAAAACACAACTTTTATCAATCACACTGGACAATGGTTAAAAATCTTATATACAATTACTAGTGTGACGGACCATGATGAATCAAGTTAAGTTTATCAAGTCATCTGCTTGGCAGGATTGCGGAGAGCTATGAAATACCACAGGAATGGCCAAGATTCAAACTGTGTCTCCTTAACGTAAGTCCAGAACATTGTGGCTATATGAATGTGCTCAGTTAAACACCATTCTCTTTTGTTTTATGACAGATCTCAGTTAAAAAGAAGCCATAATGAAGAAGGCAAAATCTGTGACCTCCCCACCAAAATTATGTCCATCATATACTACTCAGCAGGTGTGACACTACAACATTAAATGAAATAAATATAGAGAATTGCAGAAACTGCTTAATCCTTGAGAAATAATACAAGATTTTCACT
Source organism: Cryptotermes secundus (assembly GCF_002891405.2). Lineage (NCBI taxonomy): Eukaryota > Metazoa > Arthropoda > Insecta > Blattodea > Kalotermitidae > Cryptotermes > Cryptotermes secundus. The sequence continues at coordinate 226,920 of NW_019737983.1, forward strand.
GAGCAAGCTGGCTAAAGTGGTAGCATTTGTATTTGTGTGGTGCCCAGTCTGAATTTTAGCCAGGACACTGACTATCCTGAAGTTTTCTGTGGTTTTACTCAGTTACTCCAAGCAAATTCGAGGATTATACCTTAAATTAGGCCATGGTTGTTTCCTTCTACACTCTTTCCAATTTTATATCTTCATCATCAAATCATTCAATAGTATACTGTCTTGAGTTACTGAGTGTCATCAAATAAATTATCTCATTAAGTATTCAACAGATGGAACAATCTGTTAACAGATGTATGAAAACATGTTATGCAGAATTCAATTTCTTCACATAATACATCTATAAAAGGCCATGTTAGGTGGGTCCTTTGTCACCAAGGCATGGCACATCCTCAGGTTATGGATGGAGAAGCCCTCCAGGTTTGGAGGGAAGCTGCGAATATATTGAATAAGCAATCATGGATAGCCAACAAGGGATGGTCCTCCAGCTTGGGGGTGGGGCATGGGGCTAAAAGCTCCTCGCCGTAAAAAATAACTTTGTTATGAAAATTTGCAAGAAGCCTCAGACCTGGACAGATCATCTGGATAAACGTCCTAAGCTAAAGTATGTATAGGGCAGGCTCACTCAGGGCAGTGGCAGAAGAAATCTTAAAATATAAGTTAGATATAGCAGGAGTGCAGGACGTCATATGGGCTGGAGATGATATCGCACCAGCAGGCGAATATACATTTTTCTATGGAATGGAGAATGAAAATCATGAATTAGGTACTGTTTTTTCTTTCATACATTAGACAACTGTATCGGCAGTTAAGAGGGTACAGTTCATTCATGATAGGATATCATATATAATACTAAAAGTTCGCTGGTGTGATATCATCATTACGAATGTTCACGCCGCAACAGAAAATAAAATTGATGACATAAAAGACAGGTTCTATGAAGAACTAGAACATGTATTTGATAAATTCCCAAAGTACCCTATGAAAATTTTGTTAGTAATGATAATGGAGTTAGAGTAGTAAACCTTGCCACATCAAAAAATCTTACTGTCAAAAGTACAATGTTCCCACGTCGTAACATCCATAAATTTACTTGGACATCTCCTGATGGGAAGATGCACACACAAATAGACCATATTTGGAGAGAGAGGAGATGGGACTCTAGTATACTTGATGTCTGATTATTCAGGGCAGCAGATTGTGATATTGACCATTACCTGGTGGTGGCAAAGGTTTGGGAAAGACTGGCAGTGAGCAAACAAACACCACACAGAGACCATATGGAGAGGTTCAATCTCAAGAAATTAAAGGAGGTAGAGGGTAAAGAGCAGTACTGTGTTGAAATCTCAAATAGGTTCATGACGTTGGAAAACTTGGACACTGGGGGTGGAGGTTAATAAAGCCTGGGGAACTATTAGAGAGAACATCAAAATTTCTGCCAAAGGAGAGTCTAGGTTATTATGAACCAACGAAGCATAAGCCATGGTTTGATGAAGGATACTCAAAATTACTAGACCAAAGAAAGCAAGCCAAATTACAATGGTTACAGGATCCAAGTGAAATAAATAAGGATAATCTGAACAATAAGACGTGAAAGCAGCAGGCATTTCAGGAATAAAAAGAGGAAATATCTGAAAGACAAAATTGATGAGCTTGCAATGAACCGTAAGAACAAGAACATTAGAGACATGTATATAAAATAAATGACTTTCAGAGGGATTACCAACCTAGAAGTAACTTAGTGAAGGATGAGAATGGTGATCTGCTAGCAGATTCCCACAACATTTTGAATAGGTGGAAGAACTACTTCTCTCAGTTATTGGATGTACATAGGATCAGTAATGTTAGGCAGATAAAAATGCATACAGCTGAGCTGTTAATACCTGATCCCAGCCCTTTTGAGGTTGAAAGTGCTATTGCAAAATTGAAAACATAAAATGCCAGGTAGTGATCAAATTCTGGCAGAGCATGCTCAAGCAGAAGGTGAAATATTATGTTCTAAGATCCATAAGCTAATTACTTCTATTTAGCATAAGGAAAAATTGCCTGATCATTGGAAGGAGTCTATTATTGTACCAGTTCACAAGAAGGGCAATCAAACTGACTGTAGTAACCATCGGGGGGGATATCACTGCTATTAACTTCATACAAAATTTTATCCAACATTCTTCTCTCAAGGTTAAGTCCAGATATAGATGAAATTATTAGCGATTATCAGTGTGGGTTTTGACATAACAGATCAACTACTGATCAGATCTTTTGCATTTGTCAGATATTGTAGAAAAAATGGCAGTACAATGGGACAGTACATCAGCTATTTGTAGACTTCATAGAAGCCTATGATTCAGTTAGGAGGGAAGTATTATACAATATTCTGAGAGAGTTTGGGATACCCATGATACTAGTTAAGCTGATTAAAATGTGTTTAAATGAAACTTATAGTAAAGTTTGTATAGATCTGATAAATTTCCTATCCAGAATGGTCTAAGACAAGGAGATGCTTCATCACCACTCCTCTTGAACCCTGCTTTAGAATATGCCATTAGGAAGGCCCAGGAAAACCAGGTGAGAGTGAAATTAAATGGGACACATCAACTGTTGGTCTATGCCGATGATGTGAATCTACTGGGTTATATTATAAAGACCATAAAGAAAAACACACAAAACTTTAATTGACACAAGTAAGGAGGTTGGTCTACAAGTAAACACAAAGAAAACTAAGTATGTGTTGCTGTCTCGTTACCAAAATGCAAGGCAAAATCATGACATATAGATAGGAAATTGATGTTTTGAAAATGTGGCACAGTTCAGATAATTGGGAATGACGATAACAAATCAAAACCTGTTAAAAAGTAAAAAGTAAAAAGTAAAAAGTAAAGCTATCCCTGTAACTGGCCATGAAGGCCCATAGGGTTGTGAGACACTGAGGGTCCCACATTATCTAGACAATCTGCTCAAAGATGGCAGTAAGTTTGTCAGCCTTACATGCCAGCTGTGCTTTACTCCCCAGGGAAATTATTTATTTAATTTCTGGTACTCATTTCTGTTAGAGGCTGAGTGAACCCCAGGGCCATAGTGCAGCTGGAAGGATTAGGTCAACTGAAAAAATCCAACGACCTCATTGGTATTTGAACCTGCGACCTTCCGGCTTGTAGTTGTCTAGATAGTGTGGGACCCTCAATGTCTCACAACCCTATGGGCCTTCACGGCCTGGTACAGGGATAGCTTTACTTTTCACTTTACAATTATTTTAACTGCATAAGAATACTGTCACATGCAAGGGGTGTTTTACGTAACTTACAAGACGGGTTCTGGATTGGATGACTGGATTTATTGCACCTTATACATTCGCAACTCGGGACTACAGGAAATACAGCGCTATCGCCGATCTATACACTTTCCCACTCACGGTTACATACGCAATAGGATTCTCAGTCTTCATTAGTCGTATCCTGGCAACGGATTTATAACATTCAGTCACTTAAANTGGGAGGCTGGAGAAAACTGCATACTGAGGAGCTTCATAACTTGTACTCTTCTCCAAGTGTAATTAGAATGATCAAGTCAAGGAGGATGAGGTGGGCAGGGCATGTAGCATGAATGAGGGAGAAGAGAAATGCATATAGGATATTGGTGGGAAAGTCTGAAGGAAAGAGACCACTGAGAAGACCAAGACATAGGTGGGTGGACAATATTAAAATGGATCTCAGATAGACAGGATGGGATGATATGAATTGGATTGATCTAGCTCAGGACAGGGACCAGTGGTGGGCTCTTGTAAACATGGTAATAAACCTTCAGGTTCCATAAAATGCTGGGAAATTCTTGAGTAGCTGCAGATTTTGCTTTTCTTCAAGAAGGGCTCAGCTCCATAAGTAAGTAAGTAATACATCTATAAAATAAATTCAGATTAATAAGAGTAGGACAATCTTGGAGATGGATCAAGGAATTATACTGGCATTTATATTCTGTACAATGAACTTACCATTACCAGTTCTATTTGTGCCAGCTGCAATATTTGTTCTTTATTAATTGCAATGAATTTGCTCCTCCCTGTAATTGGGTCCTCTTCAAGATGACTGTAGTAGTACCACACCACTCCTGTTGAAACCAGGGCACCAGATGCTGTAACATGCTTGTCAACTTTAGTTTCAGAGGCAGGGATTTTTAAACCTAATGAACTTGAACATGGCTTTAAATGTGACTTTTGTTAAATTTTTTTGTGACTTCATCGATGACATCTGAGAAATTGCATGGTTACAGCTAGAAATCTTATTAAATGTGTTCCATATTACTACTGCTTGAGGAGTCCAGGAAACCTCCAACTGAACACCAGCATATATTTTCATCCTTTGATCTTTANCATGACATCTGAGAAATTGCATGGTTACAGCTAGAAAAGAAATCTTATCAAATGTGTACCACATTACTACTGCTTGAGGAGTCCAGGAAACCTCCAACTGAACACCAGCATATATTTTCATCCTTTGATCTTTACAGTCTGTATCTAAGGCAAAATTCTGGTTTCTAGCTTTGGCTGCGCTGTGCACTGAAGTTGCATCAAACTTTCTTTTTAGCACATGGTCGCTTTCAATTCAATAACACCATACTCCACACCCCCGCACTTATTTCCATTCTGATGCTTATACATATACTGTGCCATGGGTCCCTTCCCACTGGATACAACCATGCTCCATAGCTCCAAAATCACTCCCACTGTGACACTTGCACATTAGTCCACGGCCCCTTCCCATAGGATAGCACCATCCTTCAACCCCCCCCCCACATACACACACCCATGTTCACCATAATACTGGTATCAGATGGTATCCTGATTCCATCTCATTCAATCTGAAGATGAAAAATGCTGTAACAGCTTCAACATGACCCAGTTAATGGGTTCTCAAAAATGGCCTTCATATCAAAGACATGTACAACACAATTTCTGAGGGTTTTCTTACAGAAAACGATAAACTCATAATTAAATAAATTTAGTGTTCATAACTGTTAAAACAAATACCTTGACTGGACCAGTCTGCTCTATTTCACATTTTCACAATCAAAATCTCTATGCCAAATAAATGCATACAGGATAGAATTTTTTATCTCAGTGGGCCATAAAAACGTCATCTTATTTCTTTTTGTCTAGCAGTACATAAATAATTCTGGCTTATAAGTCAGATGTTTGGCTGCATAGCCAGGGTTCAATACATGGCAGTGCAAGATTTTCTATTCTCCACAGTATTCAGACTGACCCTGGGGTCCACCCAACTTCATATCCAAGAGGTACCAGGGGGCTCCATCCCTGGGGGTAAAGTGGCATAGGTGTGAAGCTGACCACTCACCTCCATCTAGTGCTGAAGCCAAGAAAGGTGGAGCTATTCTTCCACTCCCCCATATCTTCATGGCAGTGCTTAATTAAGCACAGGGGGAACTTTACCTTTTTTTAACATACCAGCAATGCCATCTTGTTCAACTTCAGTTTCATTAAACAGTAGCATAAAGCCTGCTTTTTTTATATATTAATTGTTTGCTGCACCCATGTAGTACACATATCTAATGCAATGTATTTCTTTATAATACACCAAATCAATATGGATGCCTCATTTGCTGTAAACGTAATGGCATTTTAATGTACTTATCCTGTCTGCAGAAATCTGTAGTTGCACCTTTAAAATAAATTTTTCTCTTCTCATATCTAGACAAACATCTTTATATTTTCTCCAAAAAAATACAAACTTTTATGATAAAGTAAGGTTAGTTTAATATCATCTTATTTACATTACCTCTGTTTTGGGTCTAGTAAGAATAATAAGACATGAATTCTGCTAGACATGTAGGAGTACATGCCATGTGTGCAAGTCAAATGACTCAATATCTTGGTCACTGTATTGTGAAGTTACTCCTAAACTGAAAGCTTGCCTGACAGTAATAGGATACTGTGAATTTAATATTGTGGTAAAGAGTAACTCACCTAGTAATGCCGTCTTGTTCTTCTTCAATCTGAGTATCAAATCTTGTTTCCTGTCTGGAGGCAAGGCTCGCCACCACTTCCTGAAAGTTCTTCCAAACAAAATTGCTGCTACCTTCGACAAAGGCCTAAGAATGATAATGAAAACTGGTGGCAGAGCTTGTCTAGTTGCTGTCACGTGAAAAAGCTTCCTTTGCAGCTCACACTCTGCTCGAAACCCACCACTGGCATTGTTCAAATATGCATGTTTTGTTACACAGTTGTTGATTCTTGAAGCACTGTCCAGTTTTGTGCCACATGAATTTAACAAATTTCTTGCTGGCAGCACAAGCTGCCGACAGTGTTCCACGATTTTTTTTTTATTAAGTACACGAAACATTTCTAACTTTCTTTTTAATTTAATGCATAACACTTGAATTCCTAGACCACTTCATGAACTGTAAACTGAAAAAGGCAATTTACAAATAACAAAAGCCACTGATAATTAAAAAAAGTCATTCAGTTTTGCAGCTGTTACTTACAACAGCAAAAATACATGATTGATTGATTGATTGATTTTGTCACTGTAGATCATTGTACATGACATAGGACAAGTCAAGTTAATTCTGAATATTAACAAAAAAAAAAAAAAAAAAAAAAAAAAAAAAAAAAAAAAAAAAAAAAANCAGGAAACACTGATTTGTCTAAGTCATTGCCCTAGTACAGTGGAAAGCAGAGGAATGCTATTAGAAACCCAAATCGATCAAAGCGATTTATAAGACAAGCTGCCAATCCTATCTTGAGTGCAGCTTTCATAACTCGGGGACTAAAGAAGATCCCAATGAAGGTCAACCACACAGGAGGTTCTCTCTTTGCTATGCTGAAGTCTTTACATGCATAAAGAATGCCATCTGCACCAATGTGACAACTGTAACTATTTCTTCTGGTCTCCATTTTATACCTATGTATTAGTAAGTCCTGCAAACAAACAATCAATGACAACTCAGTTCTGATGGGGACAGAGCAATTCAACTTCTATATCATAACCTTCTATCTCTATTTCATACCTACTTCCTACTCTGTAACCAGCTAAGTACCACATCAAAGATGAAGAAGCTCTCAACTGAGAAACCAAGGATGTGATAAAAGTGCTGCCTGTTTAGGGCTCACGTACATGTCAGGTGGAGATGACAGAGAGGTCGACAAAAATAGTGGAATGATGACGAGTTGGGGAATACTTAGGAAACCCAGAGAAAATCCTGCTACAGTGTTACATCACTCACCATGCCTCCAATAAAATCACCTTGGACAGCATCACAGGCTTCACTGTAAAAAGCCGGCATGTCTGCCTGAGATATGGCATGACCACTATTTTTCATATCCAATATAAATTAACTTATCAAGTGTCATTCAGAAATGGACTTCAGAAGACTAATTAAAATTATCAAAACATACTACAAACATATGTCAGATGTTCACTTAAATAATCAGACTACTAACATTCACTCAAATCATTAAACAGGCCTAATGTATGCATCACAACAAACATCAATGAATCTGATAAAAAAAGCAAAAACAATCTGGAAAATCATTAGATTTGCAGTTCTTATAAAGGTGGCTAGGAAGAGTTCTATCTTCTGAGATATGACACTGTGCAGACGGTTAAAGTCAACTGATATTTCAGACAAACATATTACTTCCACCTTCTGGGCTGAAGAGTAAGACAACCAAAAAATCATCATAAAGCACGTAGCAAGCAGATATTTTCCTCTGAAACCCTGTCTGACTTCCGCTGGACTACACCGTATTACAGTCTAGAAGACAGAATATTCAATTTGGAAAACCATTACCACCACCCAGCCACCCTTCCCCCAAAAAAGAGAGAGAGAGAAACAAACAAATATTTTATGATAGAGGAAAGACCAGTGATTTTTTTTTTCAGCTGGTACACATACCAGCAAACCTGCTTAATAACAAAGTCACGCATCTACTAGTGCTTTGTATGTTTTGGTCTTGAGGCTGCAAGAGCCATAGTAATAGCACAAGTTTGTAGAGGAAAACGAACGATAACAATTATACACAGAATGAACAACAATGTCAATAAAGACTCAACAGTGGATGACAATAAAGTCCTGGGCTAAAGCAATCCTTAGAACCTACTCAAATATAAATTTTGTTCCCACAACAGCAAACAAAATTAAAATGCATATTAAAAATGTTGTTATACTGAAACATAAAAAAATTAACTCAAAATCTGCATAAACGCTCTGCAGTACTTGAGAAAACTAAGTTATGTGTTTCGTAAGTCACATAATCGCATAACCTTAACACCGAAAGAAGTTCAAATAATTTTCACATGAAATGCAAAACTGAACACCTACAACAAATAGTTAACGCTGGGTCCTTATGGTCCTCATTACAAAAAACTGACAACAGTTCAGTTACGCCAGTAACAAGATGAAACTCACATTTAGATTTCATACGTGACGACATGAGACATCTACCGTACGACCCGTACGACAGTCAGACAGCATTCGAACCAATTCGAACCAAACCACACGGACGGAGACCACGGAGACCATCCATCACATCAGAGCCATCAGAGTGCATCAGTGTGTGTGTTTGCCAGTGACCCCAGTACTATCAAAATTTCGGCAGCCAGCTGTTGTTCACACACCCCAACAGGGCGATATATCGGCCTTCAACAGTTCAACATAATGGGAGTCGCAGGCCCACTTTGCCTACCGTGCGTAACATGCCTAATGAAATGAAATGAAATGAAATAATATCGAGTGGTGGTTAAGGTCATTGGGGGTTATGTATGGTTTGTTATGATGGTTGCGACTGTCGAAACGTTTGCCGATAACAAATATGTTGAATGACCTTTATTAAGCGATATCATACTGATTCCAGGAAATATGTATCAAGTTAATAATTTTGTTAGTCTGCTTACTCTGTAAAATTAATTATTTAGTAATTTACCAGGTTAAGCTGGTCCCTTGTCGTCGTGGCATGGCGTGCCCTCAGGTTGCGAATGGAGGAGACAGCGTCCAGATGTGGATGGTAGCTGCAAATATACTGAAAAAGCAGTTGTGGACAGCTGACAATTGGTGGTTCTCCAGCTTTGGTGTGAGGCTACCAGTTCACCGTAAAAAATAAGCATCTTGCAAAATGTGACATGGGCCTTGAACCTGGATGGATTATTTGATCTGGCTCAGGATAGGGACCAGTGGAGGGGCCTTGTGAACATGATAATGAACCTTCAGGTTCCGCGAACTGCTGGGAAGTTCTTGAATAGCTGCACTACCTGTGGCTTCCATTAGTTATGTACTATATATCTTCCTAAGAATAACGTTTTACTGGTGAAGTATTAGGAAGTTTGCAGTCATTTGGGATGTAACATTGTTTGGTCACTGTGATGACTTTGTAGAGTACTATCAGCACTACTGTGTGGGATGTAACACCACATACTGTAGCATAAGTGCACGGGCATCTGGACATGGTGGTAGCATATTCGTTACTATTGCTGGTGGACTTCTACTGAACTGTGTGGAATTACATCCCAGCAGTTATCACTTTTAACCACCTGTGGTCTTTTGTGCAGCAGCACCATGTAGTCATTTGTAGGCAGCTGCATTTTGAAGGAACATGGTGCCTCCATATTCAGGGAGAAGCCAAGTTGTTAAAATGTTATGCAAGAAATATTGGAAAGAAAACTACAAGGGATAGATGTGACCAGCCAGTCTCAGTTGTAAAAGAACACTGATCAAAAGAGTCAATAACAGGATATAGTGTAGAGAATTTTTTGGTGAATTTAAAATTTTAACCTTAACTTCATTGTATATCTTTGAGACGTTGTGTTTTTTAAGGAAAAATAGGATATATAACATCTCGTATTCAGATGTGCACGGTTATAACACAGTACATAAGCAGAATTTGTATGTCCAACCATGTAACACCTCACGTTGTAAAAGGAGTGTGATTAACATGGGAATAAGATTGTATAATAACTTGCCCTCTCAAATAAGAAGTATTCAAGAGTTCAAGGTTTTTAAGCGTCAATTAAAGGATTACTTGTTGTGCAAAGCTTTTTATTCCCTTCAAGAATATTTTTACAAGAATTAGCTTAATAATAGAACAAAGATACTTAGGTAATTTATTTTAGCTATTGCATGTAATTTATAGTTTAGCTTTTGTTGCCTTATTATACTCATCCACTGTTTTATCATATTTAAAGGATTTATTATGTTATTTTTCTATGATTTTTTTATATTATTAGTCATTTGATGTGATGTTTAATCTTATATATTTTTTTTTAAAAAACTGACTTGTCCAATTGTACATAATGTAACAGTTATGGATGTTAAATAAATCAAATCAAAACACACTCTTAATATTCAGGACCCATTTTATTTAAATGTGGTATGAACATGATGCCAAAGAGATCAAACCTTATAGTAGCTTCTAATTCTTTATTACGAACAGCATTAACATGGTGGCTAAGTAAAATCTTTAATTTGCTTTCTGTTCCTTAACAGGAACTAATGAACCATGTAACAAAGCAAGTGAAATTTTGTATATACGAAGATCACAAACATAACTGCACAATGTTTCACAAGAATGTTTTGTATGTTAAAAATTATAAAAATAGCAAATGTATGGGATTTCAAAATTATGTATGAAAATAAATCTGCAACTTGTACAGTGAATTATAATTTCTGATTGCTCCTGTGCAGAAACTGAGGACTTGAAAGTAATGTAGCAGTTCATATTGTGGTCTTCTGTGTTGTGATACTCTGTAGTAGGGTAGGTGAGTATAAACGTTTCAAAAGAATGTATTACCCTCTACTTCAGGGAAGAAATGAGCCAGGTGAGGCAACTGTCAGGTGCTGAGCCGAAATTCATAAAACACAAATTGCAGAATATGTTACACAGAAGAAATTAAAAACTGGAATTATTGAGTTGGGTTTACTAAAATTGAATAAAATTAAGAGTAAACTTTAAGTTGAAGAACATCAGATAGGGGTTGCACTATGATCAGTATTTATATTAGTGAGCTACCCTCAAGTTTTCTCATACTTCCAATTGACATGCATATATTGGCAGTATAGTCAAACTATTTTCTCTTATGTCATTAATGATTTCTCCAGATTTTATTAAAAAATAGAATGAAGTGAAGTAGTATCTGAAATTTTATTTTATTGTAGTTGTTACACAAAGAGAGGCTTCCAGTGTTCAGCAGTTGATATCCACCATCTGCTTGTTTTGTCCTCAACATCATGTGAGAGAGGGCTGGGTGAAATGACTCTTTTAATTTGTGTTTATATGTTTATTTACTCCATATCCATTGATCATTATGCATGATATAGAACAAGTCAAATACTTTACAATACAATAAATAATAATAATAATAATAATAAATAATATGATATAATAATATAATAATCTACTAAGATGACAATAAAATGATGATTCTGATAATAGAACTGATATAATCGTTTAACACACAACACAGGTGCACGCCTCAAGACCCGATCCTTCTGTCCTGGCACAAATACCGTGGAATCCTCCATCTCGTTCCTGTAAGAAAAAAATACAGACCAGGGCAGTAGGCATTCCTATAATATGTACTAATATTAACATCTACAAGTTAATTATTCTTGAAATATATGTTTACAAGTGATTAGAACTAGGATTTGTCCCCAAGCAAGAGAAACTCGTCTCTACTATAGAAACAGTGATCAAGTAGGAATGTTTTCAAAGTCTTTTTAAACTTGTATAGTACTGGTATCTCTTTAATATATTGTGGCAACTGATTTAACATACGAAGTCCAATATCACTGAAATTGTTTTTGTATAGACTCGTCATCTTTTCTTCTTGTATTGTGTGAGTGTATTCCTGAATTGGTTATGAAAACATTGAAATTGGTTTTTATGTAAACTAGAATTTCATATATATATATATATACAGGGTGTCCCAGGAGGAATGTGCCAAACTTCGGGAGGGTGTTCCTTATGTTAAAGTATGCCGATATAACCCAAAACACCTATGTCCAAAGTTGAACGGTTACGGAGATAATGGCCCGAGAANCAGACCACCTTAGATTCTTATCCAGCCAAACTCCCAAGAATTTTGTATATTCTGTATAATTGGTGACTGTATCATAGAGCTTTACTGATAGGCATTCGACTTGCACTTTTTGAGATTGATGAAAGGATATTGCTATTGTTTTCTCTTTATTAATAATTAATCTATTCCTTTCAAACCACTGTTTGAGTGCATTTATTGTGTTATTTTCCTTTGGACATCATTAGCACTATTTCTTGCTATAAGAATACTAGTATTATCAGCAAAAAACGTTGGTCTTCCATGTTCAATGCCGGCTTCTAGATCATTGATATATAGCAAAAACAACACTGATCTGAGAACAGAACCTTGTGGGACTCCATGTCTTATGGGTCTCTTTCACAATAGATAGCTAGTGATTTCATTAGTTTCCTTGCATCTATATGCAATTTCCACTTTTTGTTCCCCGTTTTCTAGATATGATTGAAACCATTTTAGTGCAAGCCCTCTTATTCCCATTCTTGTCATCTTCCTTAGCTATATATCATGATCAACTAAGTCAAATGCCTTTGACAGATCCAGAAATATCCCTATACTTATTTCCCTCTCATCCAGTGATTTATAGAGCCCTTCTATAAACTCTGCAGTTGCAGAAATTGTTAATTTCCCTTTACAGGAACCATGCAGTTTATTAATTATGCTATGATAATTAAAAAATGATAGAAGTCTTTTATGTATGATTTTTTTTCAATTATTTTTGAAAAAAACATAAATTAGTGAAACTGGTCTATAATTCCCAACTTCTGTACCACATGCTCTCTTATACAAACGTTTCACTTTTGCAGTTTTTAGTTGATCCGGAAAATGTCCAGTTGAGAGAGAGATATTTATACGTCAAGGCAGTTATTTTAGGATAACATTTTTTAATAATATACTCTGGAATATCATCTATTCCTGTTGATTTTGTATTACTCAATCCTTTAATTATGCCTGCCACTTCCTCTGCAGTAGTTGGGGTTAAGAACATGCTGTTACTCTTATATCTTACTGCAGTGACATTAACTTCATTGGTTTTTGATAATTGCCACTCAATATCTTTTGAGAAATATTGATATAGTATTCATTAAAGACATTGGCTGTGGCTTTTGGATCTTGTATATTTACTCCATTCTCACTTATTTCAATATTATCTCTAAGGCCGTGCCACAGCTTAAGCGGTTAGTCGCTGGCTTCCCACCGAGGCGGTCTGGTCCAGTGGGATTTGTGATGGACAAAGTGGCACTGGGGCAGGTTTTCTCCGAGTACTTCGGTTTCCCCTGCCAATCTTCATTCCATCAAACTCTCCATAACCATAACCACCCAGGATATATATCATTCGAATCATAATTTTATTATCTTTGTATACTATTATATCATTGTGTTATATATTGTATTATTATTATTATTATTATTATTANATAATAATAATAATGTAAAGTACTTCATTGTATGCCTCGTTCACTGAATTTTGCTTAAAAACAAGCTCGCCAGTATTTTTTTCTAGTAGATAGTTCAGGTATTGTACATTCTCTTCCCTGTAAGATCTAGCTATTCTGAATTATTCCTTTAGTCTAACTTGCCCCTTTTTGTTATACTGCATCTATATTTGTAATATCTGTGCTTTATGGTCAGAAAATCCTGTTTCAATCACCTTAAGATTGTATCCCCCTAAGCCCTTGATCAATATTATTTGATCTAATGCTGTTTGACTTCTAGGTCCTGTTCTCGTTGGGACATCAACTATTGCTTGCAAGCCATGTGAGTTTAACATTGTCTGTAGTTGTAGATTTACTCTTCTTCCTAGGAAATCTATGTTGAGATCACCTATGATAATGATGCTCTTCCCTTTGTTTATTAAATTACTAATTATTGTGTCCATGGTTACAATAAATATATTAATATTACTGTTTGGAGTTCTATATACACAGATAATAATTGTATTAAACTGGATAAGTTCAATTATACTAGCCTCATAGTGTGTATTAATTAGTTGTACTATGACATATTCCACATCATTGGCTTCAACTTTTAGAGGATTGGTAGAATGTAAATAAATTCTAATTCTTTTTCAAAGAATAAGTCATCATAAGTCTCATACACAACTAATGAAACTCTGAACATGCTATTGATTTCTTGTATTTGTTTATAAGACTGTGATATATGAATGAGGAAGGCAAACATAAAAAATACTTATGAACTTATATATTTAAGCCATGTAAAATTACTTACACTGATTTCCCTGAAGTGTTAAGATAAAATCATTTGAAGTAAAATTAACTTTGGTATATTCCCTTCGCTTAGAAGTTTCCTTTTTAAATCTGGGTGTGGCAGGGGACAGATGCCTAACATGGTGGTTGACTTTATTGCTACAGTGGAAAGTGGTGTCTTCACTGATGACAAGTTGTGCTGCATCATTCTCTTCAAGTTTCACTTGAAGCCATAACAGAAATAGTATCACTTGTGTTTGTCATTTGGCTTCAAAGCCTGGCCTGTATTAACTGCAGTCTGCAGTTGTCAAAATCAAATACTTGTGGATAATATATCGGACTGCTGTCTGAGGCAAGTGTAACTCAGATCTGAATCTGTAAATTGACATCCATGGGCTGTGCTGAAAGGCCTCTATCACTAGCGGTACAATTTCAGTGATGTGGGGGCAACAGGTTTTTCACTTACTTACTTTTCACCCCTTGGTTTGAGATTACTCACACAAAAACACATACTTTCCTTATGGTGGATCCTTTTGGTAACATTTACAAAACTCCTATTACACATTTCTAACAGAATTCACCTTCTTATGCTCAGTGACATAGACATCTGTGGCATGTATTAAAAAGAAATTTGGGTCAGATTAGCTACCTGTAAGTATATGTAGTATCACTGTGAAATTAATGAATATTATATTAATATTTGAACACATTTACTTCATTTTGAAATACTCTGCATCCATTTTTGTGGCTATGTATACTGTCAAAATGCCCATTACCAGAGTTCATTTTATACTAACTTACCCTCTGACTGCAGAATTAATAACATTTGTATTAGAAATGTTCATAAGAATGTTAAATAATATTAATATGCAGTATATACTCAATAAGGAATATATCTGCTGGGAGAATTCCACCCTGCATATTCATAGTGCAGCTATGGAATCATCTGAAAGTGACATGAGATGCAATCTTGTACATAATGTGTCTAAATAATAAACAGGCCATTCTCGAGATTACAAAATGGTTTATATACAGCTTGAGGCTTTGTGTAAACCCTCTCCATGCTAGAAATATTATTGCTCAGAAACATTACTTCTATGGACAACTGTGGTACTTCATAATTTCTTTGAAAATTTCTGGCAGGCTATAGGCACTTGAACCACTGGTCATCTGAAGCTGCCAGGGTTAACCACAGATTAGAGCTACAATTCGTGATTTTCATTAACCAGAATTGTTTATCATCATGGAAACGTACAAATAAATGCAAATATTTATTTTTTTTTAAATTAAATGCAGCATGCAAATTGTTGTTTCAAATTGTGAATAGTGCACAGAATAGTGAAATATTTTTAAGAGACGATTGCAACTGTCATTTATATCTATAAGCTCCAGAGCATGCTAACATGCATTAACAACATTTCCTTGTGGGAGTTCCAGAAGCGACCAGTGTGATGTTTGGAGATGTCTCACGATAATTCCTCTGTTCCAGTAGCATAAGGGTGGTAAGAGACCTGCCGGAAATAAATGGTTCAATAGGTCAAAAAGTGGTAGAACATTTGAACATTTATTTGGTTCAGTGCCTTAGATAATACTACATGAATGTATCAATTAATTACAGAAATGTGGATCTGTCAGGTAAATTGCTGCTGGCTCTTTCCAGCACATTCACTCTTGGTTTTGGGACCCATGACCATATTTCTTGGAAATGTGGATCTGTGGAAACCCACTGTGTTCAGATGAATGAATAAAGGGTGGGCCATAAAAATCCAGCCCCCCTTTATTAATCCTACACTCTGAATGACATGTAGGACTTTGTTTATTGTGTTCAGATAGTGTGATCATCTGACAGCTACCCAAATATCATTTGGCTGGTCAGACATAAGAGACAGATGCCCCTCAAATCAACTCAATGTGTTCCTAACAAATGCCAGAATAGTACCTTAAATTAGACCATGTTTGCTCCCTTTCATATCCTTTCCAATTCATTTGACGCTATTTAATATGAGATACTGACTTGTTAAATAAACCATAAATAGAAGAAAAAATGTACAAACTGTGGTATGTTGATTCTAGTAAAATAGTCATATATATATATATAGAGAGAGCGAGAGAGAGAGAGAGTTCATAAATATGTACATCAAACTAAATATGAAAGTCACCACTGACCTTAGGGATTCGTTCACCATGGTGCCTTCTTTCGCTGAAGCTTCCATCCAGCCAGAGAATTGATACTGATTGGAGATCTCCTCAAGTTCTTCTCGAGTAACTTGTTTTTCGCTGTCTGGTATGTCACACTGCAGACAGATAACATGGATACACTTCATCCAAAAAAGAGCACATTTTCTTCTTTTACTTTTCTTTTATGATAGAATAAAGTTGGTGGCTCCACCTTATTGTGATGAGGGGGTTTGAGTATGCCAAGGACCCTGAGAGCTATACCAGCGGTAGTATAGCTACTGGCAGGGCCTCCCTTGTTGGACAGGTCAAAGGGTAGGCATCAGATGAAGAGCGACACCAAAAACTGATGCCGGAAGCAGTGTCATCAGCAGCGACTTAAAGCACAGAGCAAATGATGCTCGAGATGGTTCAAGTTCGTATAGCAGCAGGCCTGACCAGGGTGGTTTGAATGGCTGTTGTACTGCGATGTGGAAAGCAAATGGAAAAACTACCACATTATCACTTTTCCTGGATAGTCTCTTTCCAAAAACAGAGATACCATGTATGCAAGATGTTTCCTCTGGAGACAAAACAATCCAGAGGTAAACTACTCCCCCAATCAGATCTCTGGGGGAGGGGGAGTGTTTCTAGAGGAAATGTCATGCAGGCGTTATGACAAGAAAAAGTGCGAAGATCAGAAGGAACATCATGGCTACAAGATTGGAACATGGAATGTAAGGACCTTGAATCAAGCAGGAAAATTGGAGAATTTGAAAATGGAAATGCAGAAGAATGAGGTGTCAGCAAAGTGCGATGGAAAGGACAAGGTGAAATAAGAAGTGGTGATTATACAGTGTATTATTCGGGAGGTGAACGGGCTGAAAGAGGTGTGGCAATAGTGGCGCATAAAAGTGTAGTGAGGAGTGTTGTTAAGATGATTGTTTGTAATGACAGAATTATTGCTCTGAAGTTAAAGGCGGAACGGGTAGATATACTGATTATGCAAGTGTGCATACCAACATCAGAGTATGAAGATGAAGTGGAAAAAGTATATGACACAATTGAAGAAATTCTTCAGGAAGATGGAAGAGGTGACACAAACAGCATCATATTAGGAGACTGGAATAGCATTGTTGGAGATAAAT
>NW_019737983.1:244594-245167 GCF_002891405.2 Cryptotermes secundus
AGACTTTACACATGGAAGGCACCTGGGGACCGGAGGTGGCACCAGCTGGACTACATCCTTGTGAAACATCAATTCAGAAACAGTGTGAAGGATGTGAAGACGCTTCCTGGGGCAGATATTGACTCTGACCACAACTTACTGGTTGCCAAGTTTCGAACCAGGTTGTGGAAAATTATAAGATTCCGAAAGCGCAGACCCAGATGGGATTTGGAGAAGTTATATGCTAAAAGACAAAGTGTGCAGGAGACCCTAGAAGAGAAACTCAGCGCAATTGAAAGTGAAAGCGGAAATGCTGAAGTGCAGTGGAACAATATAAAAGAATGCATGTTAGATACTATTAGTGAATTGGTTGGTAAAGTTGAGAAGATAGCAAGAAAACCATGGGTTACACAGGAGATGATGAGTAAAATGGAGGAGCGAAGGATGTGGTAGAATGTAAACAATGAAGAAGGCAGGAGGAAATACAGGAGACTGAGGAATGAATTGAAAAGAGCCACGGACAGGGCTAAAAAAGAATATCTTGAGAAGATATGTAATGAGATTATAGAATTTCAAAGGACAGGACGTTATGTT
>NW_019737983.1:245498-251982 GCF_002891405.2 Cryptotermes secundus
GACCACACTTGGGCCATTATCTCCGTAACCGTTCAACTTTGGACATAGGTGTTTTGGGTTATATCGGCATACTTTAACATAAGGAACACCCTCCCGAAGTTTGGCACATTCCTCCTGGGACACCCTGTATTTTACAAGGTGAGGTGGAAAAAGCTATCAAGGACATGAGGAATGGAAAGGCTACAGGAGATGTGCTTAAGTTACCAGGAGAAGCTGGTTTGAAAACACTGACAAAACTAATAAACACCATATATGAAACTGGGGAGTGGCCCAAGGACTTTACAGAAGTGACAATGATTGCCTTAAAGAAAAAGACAAAAGCTACAAAATGCAGCGACCATCGCAGAATAAGCCATATTGCACATACAGAAAAGATAATAGCAAAGATACTTAAAAGAAGATTATATTTAAGTATCCTGTTGCACACTATACGATAAATGAATACAAACTCCATCCCAAGTGCAAACAATATATATATATATCCTTGATGTTGCTCTCCTTTACACTACATATTTTGGCCTCAAATGGCCATCATCAGGTGTATACACTCACGTTGCTGTTACACTGCACTTAGTTTAAAATTTAACATTTAAAAAACACTTTGTTCCTTTCGTTGTTATTATCAACATCTACTTCGTTGATATCTGTCTGGTTTATAGATTATTTTTGTTACACACGTTAGCACTTATAAAATCCTTAGTTATAATTTTAAAGTAAACACCCTCAGTCTATGTTCCTCCCTTAATGTCAGAGACCAAGTTTCACACCCATACAGAATCAGAGGCAAAATTATATTTTTGTATATTCTAATTTTAATGTTTTAGGACAGCATACATGAAGACAAAAGGTTCTGGACTGAATGGTAGCAAGCATTACCCAAGTTCAATCTCTTCTTAATTTCCTCCTTAATCATCAGGTCTTGATTTGTTATTGTCATTCCCAAACGTCTGAACTGTGCCACATTTTCAAAACATCTTTGCCTATCTTTATGTCATGATTTTGCCCTGCATTTTGGTGACATGACAGCAACATATACTCAGTTTTCTCTGTGTTTACTTCTAGACCAACCTCCTTACTTGCATCAGTTAAAATCTGTGTGTTTTTCTTTATGGCATCTATATTATTACCCAGTAGATTCACATCATCGGCATAGACCAACAGCTGATGTGTACCATTTAATTTCAGTCCCACCTGGGTTTCCTGGACCTTCTTAATGGTATATTCTAAAGCAGAGTTGAAGAGGAGTGGTGATGAAGCATCTCCTTGTCTTAGACCATTCTGGATAGGAAATTTATCAGACCTATACAGACTTTACTATAAGTTTCATATACACACATTTTAATCAGCTTAACTAGTATCATGGGTATCCCAAACTCTCTCAGAATATTGTACAATACTTCCCTCCTAACTGAATCATAGGCTTTCTTGAAGTCTACAAATAACTGATGTACTGTCTCATTGTACTCCCACTTTTTCTCCAGTATCTGACGAATGCAAAAGATCTGATCTGTAGTTGATCTGTTATGTCGAAATCCACACTGATAATCGCTAATAATTTCATCTATATATGGACTTAACCTTGAGGGAAGAATATTGGATAAAATTTTGTATCAAGTTGACAGCAGTGATATTCCCCGATAATTACTACAGTCAGTTTTATCACCCTTCTTGTGAACTGGTACAATAATAGACTCCCTCCACTCATCAGGAACCAATCACCCATCACCACCAAAAACAATGGTGACAAGGACAATTACAACAACTGTAACAACAATAGCAGCACTGTTAGACTGCTTGCCTCCAGTACGAACCTTATTTGCTACTAAGATGCAAGGCAGTTTTCTCCCGTCTGATCGAGTACACAATGAATCCACATCAGTTTTCCATTTGATTGCATTAGTTAATGTGTTTTTGTTTGACAAGTCAAACAAGATCAGATAGCCATCTGAGTCCTTATAGTACACTCGTGTCATCCAGCTGAATTTTTCCTGACCTGTCCAATGAAGGAAAATATTGATGTAGATTTTCAAAAAAGAATTAATATTATAATTCATTCACAACTCTTTGCACCACCATGAACAGATTTTTGTGCATGGAAATCATTTAGCTGGTTAGGTGAAATTTGTATTAGTACTGTACTTTGATGCTGAAGTTACAATTGATTAAGTTGTAACACACCATGTATATTAGTTTGAAATATGGTCATTTCTTTTTTTTCATACAAGGGGTTAAAAAGTAAGGGCCCTATTTGCAGTAGTTACAGAAAAATTTTAGCTGCTGAAAATATTTCTCATTTGGTGCATGGGATTTGGCTTTGGGGTTCTGGCAGACTGCCATCACCACTTGTGGCATTTAAGAAATGGCAAACAATATCAAAAGAATTTAAGATTACATAAACAGGACATCATATCAATAAGATTTTTAAATTCAGTATATTTCTTTGATTGTCTTATGTCTGTATCATATATATTTAGGACAGAGTTTAACTGATTGTTAATCACTTAGTGATAGACTGACATTTAGAAGACAGAATAGTCTTTCATAGAGCTTATATCTGTGGTCATTCAAAGGATATCTGAAGAAGTAATGTGGTTTTCTGTGCACATGCATTAATCCCAAGCAGCCTTAGTGTTTCAAGCAGGTATTTCTATGGCAGGGCATGAGAGTTAAAGGGTTAATCATATATGAGAAAGTTATATGAAAATAAGAAATGGAAAGAAAACGTGATCATTTATATAACAAGATGAAAAAATGAGCAAACCAAACTAAAGCCATACTGTAAATGGAAGCAGTATGTTCCTCTGAAATGCTGTTAAACTACCAAACTACACAGCATCATATCCAGGACGACATTAATCTTTGTAAGCAGTATGTTCCTCTGAAATGCTATTAAACTACCAAACTACACAGCATCATATCCAGGACGACATTAATCTTTGTAAGCAGTATGTTCCTCTGAAATGCTATTAAACTACCAAACTACACAGCATCATATCCAGGACGACATTAATCTTTGTACAACTTCAAATCTCACAAAACAAACCAGTTTTACATTTCTATTCACATTACTCACCAGCAATATCCCACAGTTGTAACTTTACAGTCATCGAATCAGCCCAGTGGAGTACCTTTAGTGCAAAATCCACACCAACTGTCCCTTTGTAATGTCTGTTAAAAGTGTTATAAACATAACGTTGCACAAAGGATGTCTTACCAACTGATGGATCCCCCACTATAAGCACTTTGAACACTTTCTCAGTAGATCTGGTTGATGTGCCTGAAAAAATATTTAATTGCAGTAAGTAAAAAAAAAAAAAAAAGTAAAGGTATCCCTGTAGCAGGCCATGGAGGCCCATAGGGTTGTGAGATGTTGAGGTTCCAACATTTTCTAGACAGTCAGCTCATAGATGGCAGCAAGGTTGTCAGCCCTAAGCACCGGCCACCCTTTACCCCCAAGAATATTCCAAGAATATTCCTGATACTCATTTCTGTTAGAGGCTGTGTCAGCCCCAGGGCCATAGTGTGGCTGGAAGGATTAGGCCAATTGAAAAAAATATCCAATGACCTCATCAGGGCTTGAATCCGCAACCTTCCAAGTTGTAGCAAATGCCTCAACCAACTACACTACCATGTGCAATTTAAAAATGGGCTAAGATCCTTGCTATTAGAACATATATTGTACTCTGCAGATAAACTTATACATGTCATATTAACATACCATAATTATTGTTAAATAATTTGGGTCCATAAATTGTAATTGTACTATCAGTTCAAGAATAATGTTTGTAGTGTAATTAATTAAAAGGAGATTATTTTTAAGGAAGCAGAGTCTACAAATTGTATTTAGATTCTGTTGCAATATTGCTTGTTATTGAAAAATAGTCGAATTCTTGAATTCCTGTAATGTTCGGTCATGTACCACAATGATGTGCTTATGCCAAAAATTTTGCTAAACTTAAATTTAAACTTAAACTAAATTATTATCTGTTGCATTCGATATGATATTGTTTTCTCTGGTCCTGGGCTTGAACTTGTGTCAATTTTAACAAGGATTGCTTCCTGAACAGATTCTGAAGCAGAGAAGGAAAGGTGGATGACAAGCAGAGAATATTGACATGTGGAGCCAGACATGATTGATAGTACACAATAAAATATTCTCAGGCTATCAGCTGTGTTAATATGAAACACACATTTTCCTCCTCATTTATAATCTAAGTGTTTTTTATTCAACAGCACTTCCTTGTATGAACTTCCACCTATTATCTTCGATTTTGTTTCGATCACCTGAGCATATTTTGGTTTGAGACAAAACAAACTATCTTATCAGTCTTAAATATGTAGTCAGGCAAATATTTCGTTATATTTTATACTGATCTTATCTTTGATAAAACAACCACTTAGTGAGATCTAATGAAAGTGGTTTTTATTTATTGGTTAGGGTGAAAAGTGACACAGTACCCTGAAATTATAAAACAATTTTAAGAGGGAAACAGAGCATAAAAATTTCAACATTCAGAAGAAATTTCATAGGTTTTAAGAGGTGTAGACAGAGAGGTGTCAGGGCAGCTGCTGTTAAATGCGCACCTTTGCTGTGTCACCATTAAAAAAAGCTTCAATTCAGACTAAATACCTGGACATGTTGGTGGTCAACCTATACTATCAGATGAAATGGAGGTTACTGGTAAAAAATGCTTATAACCTGTAGTTGGTGCAAATATCCAATAGACGCCCATTATATATATTGAGTTGTTAAGGCTTTGGTAGCCATTAAGGATCTACGGAATAACCAACTTCCAGCTGACATTAAGGACTTGGCATGTTCTATTAAAAGCTTTATCATTGAAAAGTATTTGCATGAGCATTCTTTCTATACTGTGGATGAATTTTTTATGCATAAAACTAGAAAAGTATTTCTGACGGTAATAGTAACATCATAGTATCAGTATTTACAGTGTTCTATTATTTTTATTGTTTTGGACAAAATCTTTTAATGATTGCAAGTCTTATTTATTTATCATTATTTATTATGATTCATGGATGAAATAAAATTGAATTGAATTGAATATTAATATTGTACTGTCTTGTATTTTTTACTTTTCTAGATCCAGTGGTTGTACCAATATGGTTGAACAGAATAAATTAAACCTGAATTGAATTAAAATAAAGATACAGATACATGAAAGGCAATATGTCCAACTGAATAAAACCCCAAATCAGAAATATTCTGATGAAGAAAGAAAATATCGAGTTTTTCATGCTTATTTTAAGCTAAATGACTAAGATAAAGATCATTTCAGTTTAACTCGCTGGGAAAATGTTAAGTTTAAAATTAGAACATAGTAAAGAAACGCCTGTGAAGAACAATGATGGAGGAAAAGTTCTCAACCTTATTATGAGAATGAAGCAGTAACTCTTCTCCAAAAATCAAGAAAAAATGAAGCAGTAACTCTTCTCCAAAAATCAAGAAAAAATATTTGAAAAATAATCTGTAATCACTTTTGTAACAGGTTGTGCTATATTATCATAAAAGAAATAAAAGTTAAAGTTATTTAACATGAAAGTATCACAGTTCGATCTGCACAGCCATTTAAAATGAAATCATGCTGTTCTTGAATGGAGACTCTTGACCGAAATGCCTCAGCATGTATAAGGTCGGTTCCAAGTACAGTAGATTATAATGGACCCACTGAATATACTGAAAATTAAATTTGCAGGTAAAATAATGTGGTCGCGAACCAGTATTTGTTCATGGCAGAAATTTGACGATACATCATTATATACGAAGTCTACACGGTCTACACGAAGAAAAATTTCCACTTACCATGCATTTCTGTCATTGTGATCGCAGGAAAATACAATATACTCCTACAGCTCTCTTCGAATGGCAACTTGTCCTTTACCGCCACGCTTTATATGCGTATCATGCGGCGGATGCATTCCATTTCATTGTCTGAGTCTGCATTGCTTGAAAAGTGTCTACTAAGTTATTGGTTTTACTCCGTTACCACAGAGAGTTTAATGTACACAGGCTTCTTACGTATGTACCATCAATGATTCAGTCTCTCTAGTTCGCTCTAGTTCACTCTAGTTTATGACCGTCAATGATTTTCCACGCGCCTCTCTTGGAGGCACCTGTTCACCGAAAGATACGTTACTACATGTTTAACATAATATGGCTTTGTCCAGTGTCTTATCATGATGGCTCCTGTGGCAGAAAACTCACATCACATATATTTCCCATTCAGTTGCCTTTGTATCTTTGCCTTAATGAATTTCTCAAGTACGCCTTTGAACTGGGCCCAGGCGGCCCGAGTGCCATGATATACAAGATCATCATCAGTAGTCTGTCAAGACGACAGGTCCACAGTCTCTTCCAAAACAATTCCTCCACTTAATGCGATCTAGAGCTTTCTCCTTCAAATGACAGTATCCTCTTCTGTCCCCAAGGTCATCCAGCATCTTCTTACGTCTTCTTCCTCGTTTT
>NW_019737983.1:252006-261081 GCF_002891405.2 Cryptotermes secundus
AAGTGTCCATGTTTCAGCCCCATACAGAGCTATGCTCCAAATGTAGCATTTCACTAGTTTCTTCCTCAAATTTAAGTCCAATTTGCTGGTAAAAAGATTCTTCTTCTTGCTAAATGCAGCTTTTGCCATGGCAATCCTGGATTTAATTTCACTAGTACACCTTCCATCATCTGTTAACAAGCTACCCAAATATTTAAAACATTTCGCATTCTCCAGTTGTTTTTGGTCTATCTTTATTGTGACTAGGGTTGGTTGTCTCGAAATTTTCATTACTTTTGTTTTCTCCACATTCATTTCCATGCGTAGCACCTTCCAATTTCAATTAGAGATATACAAGATGCGACAATTTAATTCCCTTAGCTGCCGCAGCGTGTCTCTGGAGTGTTGAGCCAGGCAAACTCCTGTACCCAAGCACTTCTGGACACTTTCCAACTTGCGTTTATATAAGCCACTGACCAAATGAGCCGTTCGTTCCCAAGCAGCAGAGGAAATAGTACGTGTCCATGGTATACTTTTGGCGGAGAAATGAGTGACACAAATCTGGAGCAGCGGATACACATCAAGTTTTGTGTGAATATTGGGAAAAGTACTAGTGAAACCTTAGCCCTGTTAACAATGACCTATGGTGAATACGCTATGAAGAAATCGAGTGTTTTTGAATGACATAGGATGTTCAAGGAAGGGCGAGAGCTTGTGCAATATGACCCAAGAAGTGGGCAGCCAAAAACGCAGAGGACAGATGCAAATGTGGACAGAGTACGACAAAAAACAAAACACCCGAACATTTAGCTGCAAACAGAGAATTCATCTCGGCACAAAAAGCACGCATACTTCGCTTCCAGTTCAAGACCATGCTTGTATATTTCTTCGATCATAAGGTGGTAGTTCATAATGAATTCATTGCTCAAGGACAAACGATGAATCAATAGTGTTATTTTGAAGTGCTGACAAGGTTACGGTTATCTATTCGGAGACAAAGACCCGAACTCTGGTCTGACAAATGGATTCTCCACCACGACAATGCTCATGCGCATAATGCGTTAAGAGTTCACGAGTTCCTGGCTAAGAAATGCAGTACAAAAATTGACCATCCACCTAATTTACCTGACTTAGACTCCTGCGACTTTTGTCTCTTTCCAAAATTAAAAAGTACCCTGAAGGAACAAAGTTTGCTGACATTCCTAACATCCAATGCAACGTGATAACGTTACTGTGAAATATTCCGGAAAACGATTTTCAAGACTGTTTTAGGCAGTGGTACCATCGTCTAACGAAGTGCATGGCTTCACATGGAGAGTATTTCGAAAGCGTCAGCAGCCACTATTACACAGGTAAACAAATTTTGCTTCCACTGGGCCATTCCGGGAATTAAATTGTCGCACCTTGTACGTATGAAGTCTCAGAAACACTGAATCTGGCATACGAAAGTTAGGGGGGCGGGGCGGGGAGGAATCGCATATGCCTAGTACAAGAAAGCAAGATAAGAAATTGTAAACCCTGCTCGAAAGTGACCCGTTGTGGTAAATGTTCCTTCGATTAACTATGGGATTGTCTATATGGTCTATATCGTCTGTGTATTCGGTGAACCGTGTGTTGTTTATTCGTGTGATCTCTGGCCAATAACCGTCGTGGAAGGTTTGATCGGTTTGATAGCGAAAGGAAGGGTGGAGGAAAGGGAAAAGTGTGTTTATTGTGGCGTAAATGGTGGGCTGAATTGAAATAACTTAGACAAAGTTATTGTGAACGTAGTGTTATTATGGATGCGAATGATTTGTTTTACAGTTGTAAGAGAGGAGATCTGAATAGAATAGAGTAAGGTTTATTGTCAACTTGTTCGTCTCAAGGTGACATTTGATGTGACAATTTTTGAGCTGAATAGACATTTGATTAAGTTATATTAAAACCAGGAAGTGTGCGTGGAGTTCAGGACTACATTTAAGTAGTTCTGGCTAAGATTTTTTTTTAATGTTTCAACTCTTCACATGATTTGTTACTTAGAATTTCTAGTTCAAAATCTCTAATTTTTTCCAGGTACCTTGTAGAACAGAAGGAAGTGAATCTCAATGTCCGTGACAAATGGGATAGCACCCCCCTGTAAGTTTTATAGTAGGTTGCAAGTATGGTTAGTTGTTTGAAATTAGTACTTTATCTGCAGGCATGTCTTAAAATGTTATTGCATAACCTTAATTTTTTATTGTATAACTATGAGATGTGTTTAACATCTACTCATGTCATTTTCAGGTATTATGCTTGCTTGTGTGGCCACATTGATATCGTACAGTATCTGTTGGCTAATGGAGCTAGGTGTGAAGCAAATACATTTGATGGTGAACGTTGTTTATATGGAGCATTAACAGATCAAATTAGAAGAATGCTGTTGAACTATAAAATTGTCACAAGTCACACGATGCGGAGAGATTTGTATGATGAATTTTTGAGGAGGTGAGATATTACAGATGTGATGTTAGAGATAAACAGTGGTTGAACTCTAGGAGGAGAAGAATAGGAAGATGTAGTTGATAGGCACCATCAGTTCTTGTTTGGGCTAATGACATTTGTTTCAACCAAAATGATAAATAATTTATGAAGTGTAGCTGATATTGAGTAGCTGTGTTAATTCAGTTGGTTTAGTGAGTATGGTATGGGCTGGACACTTAAGTATTTGTCTTTACAGTTGCTTAGTCAAAATAGGGCCTCTTCTAGTTGAGAGCCAAGTCAAGCATATCCCAGATGTTTATTGCCCACTGTTATTATGTTTGCAGATACATACATACATACATAATTAATAAATTCACTCATCCGTTGTCCGAATTGGACCGGATGTTGAACTCGTCAAAATAAGACTTTATTGCGGACGTACAGTCGTGTCAACAACAACCAACCACACACAACCAAAAGCACTAAATAACCATAATTTACAATGTCATTCATAAACAAAATTACAAGGAATATACAGGGTGGGGCACAGAAACTTCCTTTTTGTGAAGGCGCATTGTGAAGGGAGGGGAGGTCGCAGAAAAGTGGGGATAGGCTCGGCGAACGCAGCAGTCGTGGAAGTTTCTGTCTAATACCCCTCAGTAGGAAACATGAAGTGGATGAGTGAGCAGCATGCGTTCCATACTCACTTCGGAATTAAGCCCAGAGGTCCGGTTCCCGACCGGAAATCGATTGTTTTGTGGGTAGAGAACTTTAGGACAACCGGGAGTGTGGTGAAAAAATTATCAGGACGACAACGGATCGTTATGATGCCAGAAAATGTGGAGGCAGTTCGACAGTCGAATTTGAGATCTCCCAGATGCTCCGCTCGCAAACATGCAGTCGCCCTAGACATCTCCAGTCGTTCAATACGCCAAATTCTTCATGAACATCTTCATTTCCATCCCTATAAGATGGTTGTTGTGCAAGAATTGATACCACATGATTTCCAGAACTGAATAATGGCGTGTGAAACATTATTGGAAACTTTACCCCCTGACGCACTTGTTTTCTTTAGTGAGGCACATTTGCACATATCCAGATATGTCAGCAAGCAGAATATGTGCTATTCGAGTGGAAACAATCCCAGAGAGCTCCATGAGAGGCCACTTCACAGTGATAAGGTGACAGTATGGTGTGCGTTGTTGAGAGTTGGAGTTATTGGCCCTTATTTTTTTGAAGAAGACAATCATGCAGTTACTGTCAATTCACAGCGTTATGTGGACATGATTAAAAACTTTTTCGAACCAGCTCTTGAAGAAATGCATCTAGGAAATGTCTGGTTCCAACAGGATGGTTCCACGGCCCACACAGCCCGAGCTTCGATGACAGTTTTGAGGGCAAAGTTCCCTGGATGGCTCATCTCGCTTCGAGGTGACATCCCAGGGGCAGCGCACTCACCTGATCTAATGCCCTGTGATTTTTTTTATGGGGATACCTCAAGGCAGAGGTTTTTAAACATCGCCCCACAAACCTGCTTCACCTGAAGGATGTTATTCGGCAGGAAGTAGCCCAAATTCCAGTGCACATGTTGGAACGTGCAGAGGGGAACTTTAGAAAATGGTTACATCAGTGCATAGAGAATGGTGGCCACCACCTTCAAGATATTTTTTTAAAACTACATGATTTAACACTTTAAAGTATGTTCTTTCATTAGCTAAACAAAAATTTTGCCTATCAGCAATAAATTTTCTTTTATTCGCCTTCATAAAAAGGAAGGTTCTGCGCCGCACTCTGTAGTTATTAAATGTTATACATGCTTAGCAGAAATATATTCATCTATTGAATAAAAAGCATTTGTTGTGAGGAAACTTTTCAGTGTGTGTTTGAAAATGTTCACATTATCACTCATCTTTTGTATATTTTGAGGAAGATTGTTATAAACCATAATAGATGAATATAACACGCCTCACTGGATTGAAGATAATCTCACTGATGACACATGTAGCTTTCCAAACTGTCTAGTGTTTATATGATGAATATTATTGTTGGGTTGAAAAAAATTATGGTTTCTAACAACAAACATCAATATAGAATAGATATATAGGCTAGGAACTGTCAAAATACCCAACCTCTTAAAACCTTTGCAAGAGTTTCCAGGACTTAATCTTAGCATAACCCTAATCACCTTTTTTTTGGACAACAAATAAACTTTTCATAAATGGAGAAGAACCCTAGAATATAATATTATATTCAAGCTGAGACTGATAATAAGAAAAATAGACCATTCAAAGAGCTTGTTCACTAACAAGGGATTGTATCTTCCTGACCATAAAACACACTGTATTCAGTTTCTTTAATAATTTTTCAGATTGTTTTTTCAATGTAAGTTGACAATCTAAATACATACCTAAAAAAAATAACATTATCAACATCTTTAAGTCTAAAACTGTTAGATGTTACCGATAATGTATACTCTGGAGAGTTAGGAGTCACAAATTTAATCAGGTGAATTTTACTGAAATTAAGTACCAGATTGTTATTTCGAAACCAGCTTGAAACCCTAGTCATAACTCTATTTAATTTAATATTCAAAGAGTTTAGCTCATTTGAGGTAATTAAAATTGTGTCATCCACGTACAAAATAGTACATACTATATCCTTGAGAGTCCCTGGGAAGTCATTAATATAAACATTAAACAACATTGGTCCCAGGACAGATCCCTGGGGAACACCAAACCTTACAGATTTCCATTCAGAGATTGTAGTAGTCAAATTACAAGTATGCAGCACAACTCTGCATTCTATTTTTTAAATAAGTCTCCAACCATTTCAAAATAGGCCCTTTGACTCTATACATCTTCAACTTTTGAATCAACAGATCATGACTGACACAATCAAAGGCCTTTGTCGGATCACAAAAAATACCTACCACAAACTCCTTATTGTTCCATGCTTTAAGAACAGCATCAGTTAGATTAAAGACAGCGGTTTTGTGTAGAAACATCCTTATGAAAGCCAATACTGTTCAGGATCCAGGATATCATTTCTTATAAAATGCTGTTTTAAGCCTGCTAAACACTAATATTTCAAATAATTTAGAGAAGCTTGTCAATAAAGATATTGGTCTATAGTTGGCAATTTCAGTAACATCACCTTTCATAAAACGTGGTATAATATTTGCATATTTCAATCGGTCAGGACATATGCCCAAACTTACAGAAAGATTATAAATATAAGTAAGTGGTTTTGCTATCTGTTCACCACATAATTTAATAATTTTATTTGACAATCCATCATATCCACAAGAAGATTTATTTTTTAATGAATTTATCGTGCTTAATACTTCTTCTGCCTCAGTAATTGGAATATTTACAATTTCAGAAATCTCATCTGTAGAGTACTCACATGAAAGTGGTAAAAAACATACATTATTAGAACTGTGACGAACTAATTTGTTAACTGAACTAAACAAATATGAGTTAAATGCCTTAGCTTCATTCCTACTATCGATTATTACATTACCTTATCTCATTTCTGAATATGAATGTTTTTTTCTTTGATTCTCTATCATTTTCTCTCTTTATGACTTTCCAGGACTCCTTGGATTTATTAGATGCAGCCATTATTATTCCCTCATAATATATAGCTGTAGCTCTTCTGATAACTTTTCTCAGCAATGTACAATATCGCGTGTAATACTCCTTTAAGCCTGGGTAATTAGTAGATCTAATCATCAAATACAAATATTTTTTTCGCTTACATGAAATTTTAATTCTTTTAGTGATCCACTGGTTAGAGTACACATTATTTTGGGCAAATTTCGCTGGAAAACATGTTTAAAAAATCATTAAAAAGATATTAAAAAATAGATTAAAACTTTTGTTAACATCAGGATTACTTAAAACACTTTCCCATGTTTCCTTACTCAACATCTCACTAAAAGTTATGGTGCCAGACTCAGATATAACTCTTCTTTTAAGTAATCCACTCTTATTCCTGTGGCGGTTCACAACATTACTAACAGTCAAATACTGAGCATCGTGATCTGAAAGCCCAGTGATTACTGAGTCCACCTGTAAAGTATTTAATCTGCTGTAATCCAAAAATACACTATCAATAGCAGTACTGGTATCGGTTGTAATCCTAGTTGGAAATTCGACAACCCGAAACAGGTTGTACGTCTGAAATAGTGAAATAAGTTGAAGAGGTGTAGTTGAATTCTCTAAAAAATTTACATTAAAGTCTCCACATATTATTAATTCAAGTTTAGGCTTGTAAACAGATTTTAGTATTAGTTCGAATTGCTTAATAAATTCTTCTACATTTCCACAAGGAGATCTGTAAATACATAGTATTATAAAATAATTATTACCAATATTTAATCAGACTATACAGGCCTCAATCACCTTTTCCATGCAGTATTGTGTTATATCAATTGGATTACGGTCCGTATCCAATATACAATATATACAAACACCTCCACCATTACTTAATGATCGTAAGAACTGGGAGGTTAAACAATAATTTTCTGGTTTGAGAATAAAGATTTCTGCTCAGTTAAGTAATTTTCACTTATACAAATTACATGTGGGCTTAAGTCATGACTAATTAACATACAAATCAGTTCATCAGTTTTATCAATATTAGAGTCAATTTTACTGACTACACAACACTCACTAACAGTCGCGGAGACCCCCAGCTAACACCACCTAGCAGCACAACTCGTAACTACAAAGCATGCACGCGCAACAGGTCGGTTCCGGTTATTTTTGGGTCCCCCTTCATATTATATTGGTTGCACTTTCACTTTTTTTGGAGGTCTCACTGTTCTTCTGCGTCCTCTGATGCTGCTGGATCTGTTACGATCCTTGTCGTGATGGCTTAATATATTGGGGAAATACATCAGACAGTCATAAGGTCTTTGTTATACACAATGATAATAATGATGGGAGTGGGCCCAACTCATACATGCAGAGGCCTATTTAAGAAGCTTGGCTTACTACCAATCCCACGTGTACATTTGCTCTCATTGATGACATTTGTTGTTAATACTATGGATAAGTTTCAGACCAGTAACTCTGTATATGTGATTGGTACCAGGAGGAATGACCACTTTCACGTACCTTCAACACATTTATCATCCTATCAGAGAGGGGTGTATTATTCAGGCATCAAGCTATTTAACACTTCGCCATAAAATATATCAGCTTTAAAAAATTATAAAAATCAATTCAGGTTTGTTTTATGAAATTATTTGCAAAGTAACTCATTTTACTCTACTGACGAATTTGTGGAGCATGCAAGGGGCTCAAATTTTAAGAGTTGATAAATGGTCTGTGTGCTCGTAATATACATTGTTGAGACTTGCTCGCTGTAAGTGTGGCAGTATGTATGGTGCCTGTGTTTGTTATGAATTTTAATATGTTACAGTGAAACTGTATTGATGATATGGCTAGCCAATATGTGTGGAATGGGAAGGTGTGCAATTATGCAGCATAGAGTTATCATAGTTGGAAATATGAGGGATTTTGTTCAGGGTCGAATGTGACAGTGGTTTCTCCACGGCCTATGTGTGTTGTCTTGACAACTTGTGCTGTCTGTGTGAGGCCTGATTATCTTTATTGGACCAAGGACGTATGATGTGTAGTCATCATGAATTTGTAATGTGTGACATGTTTTATATCCAGCCCTATGGGGAAGTGATTGGGTCTATGAAGTGAAAATAAATGTAAATGTAAACTAACCAAGGAACATATGAATAATTTCAGACTTCTGGAGACTGGAGAGCTGAGCGATGTGACATTTGTAGTGCATGGCAGCACTTTCCACGTTCACAGATGTGTGTTGGCAGCAAGATGTGTCTATTTTTGTAAGAAATTTGAAACGAAGTGGAAGAACAGACATGTCATCAGTATTAGAAATAATCTGGTAAGGTGTGCCGAAAAGTTGCTGTTTCTTAACCTAAAGAATTTCTAATGCAGAATCTTTCTCTTTCATACAGCTGCATTGCAAATTGCTTTTTACCTGGGACCATGTTAAGTAGATGTTTTATTTGGGAAATTTTATGACATATTGATGTTATGTAGTATTACCAACTTCATGGAGCTGAGTCTCTCTTGAGAAGCCACCAATTGCTTAACCACCCAAGAAATTCCCAGTGTTTTATGGAATGCAAAGGTTCGTTACTGTGTTTATCCTTCTGTCTATGTCAAGGTTTTCTAGTAGTCTCCTTCACATTTTCTTACCAAAGCTCTGTGTACACTTTTGTTCAATGCACTCTACATGCCCTGCCCATCTCATAGTCCTTGAATTGTGTAGTATTACAGCTACTGTGATTTTTATTGTTCCATCAAAATTGTTTTTATGGAAAGTACAATATTGTAAATTATAGAGTAATTGTTAGCACCAGTGAGTAGGATTCAATTTGTAGATAGTTATTAGTTTTAAGTGTTCTGTCAGCTGACCATCTTCAGAAGGCATAAGATCAACATGTTCAGGAGCTACTATTACAAAATTTGTAATATATACTTAGAAGTTTATATATAATAGTAATTTACATTTACATAAATTAAAATCTTGTTCATGTCAAATATTTCAAATCTAGAACTAATATGGCTTGTGTCCTTGTGCCTCTTCTGTTAAAATGGAATATTTGGG
>NW_019737984.1:0-17035 GCF_002891405.2 Cryptotermes secundus
AGAAATGAGTACCAGGAATCTTCCTGGGGCGTAAAGGGCGGCCGGGGCGTAAGGCTGACAAACTTACGGCCATCTGTGAGCCGACTGTTCTAGAAAATGTGGGAACCTCGACGTCTCACAACCCTATGGGCCTTAACGGTCTGTTACAAGGATAGCTTTAACTTTTTTTTTTCACAGCGTAATATTGTTGCTTATGATGTCTGGAATGTTGGAAATACGTAATTCAAGTACAGAAAATTCGCCTTGAAAATCTCATGAGAAGACAGACTTGAAAGATCAACGAGGAATACAGAATGAGAAATAATGCATTCTCGAAATGTATTGATTCCAAGCTAGAATATCCCTGTGAATTATTATAAAATACGCGAACATTTAATGTGCTAGGCAGAGGATTAGGCGGCCACCACATATACTGAAGAGCCATAACATGTTTTTGAGAACTGCACAGTGTCTCATTCAGTACAATGTTATTATGCAACTGCCCGCGTAACAATCCTTACACTCCTGTCATTTCTATTTTAAGGATATTCCGTTCCATGTCCTTCCAAAATAATTTATCTTTATTCATACAACTGAACGTAACGAATTATGCCCCATTCTTCATATCGGAACAATTTCCTCGGCGCGGTATGGCCAACTCGGCAAAGGTAATTATTACCACACTTCAAGGTTATGAATAGCCAGATTACAAGACGTGGAAATTAGAATAATACCTCTTCCACTGACAGAAATAAATTTAAATTCAATGGGATAAAGCCCATTTCTTAAGAATCAAAGTAGTCACGACAAGCAGGTAGCGAAATTAAACTCTTGGACTTACATAAAAGCGTATTTATGTGCCGAAAAAGTAGATAATGCTGCCTGGTACGTATCAAATGCTACCTTACACAATGATCTAAGCATACCATATGCAACAGAAGTCATCAGAGCATACGCGGAGAAACACAAGAACCGGACCACTCAAAAAAAAGCAACTAATAAGAAACCTCTTCAACCAACCAGCAATAGAAAGAAGACTAAACAGAACGTGGCCAGAGGATCTCATTAGACAAGCGCCAGAGAATCATCGGAGGATGATACCTTCTTCAATATTATACACATCCATCCCTTTTACTAATTACTCTATTTATGGATATTGAGTACACTGTAAAATAAAAAAAAAATGTGCCAAAAATGGTTTTTAGACCCTACCAACGGGCTGTGGAGGCAAGCGGTAGCATAGTGGCTTAAAGCACTACGTTACAAGCAGGAAGGTCGTGGCCTGTTACAGGGATAGCTTTGCCTTCTTTTATTTCTGATTTCCACAATACAAATAAATCCACGTTAAGACTTTTCAGTCTGCTTTCATTAGTCGTTGCTTGGTATCAGCTGTTAACAATGGCTATTGCTCTGCAATGTTTTCACTAGACGTTTACTGACAACGAATCTTAATAATGGTGATTCTTCAGTTTCCGTGGTCACGGCCTTGCCAGTTGGTTAACACGCCACACCTACACTCTAAGCGCCATCTTATCAGCTTCACCAACTCCAGGCTGTGCTCACTCGCAACCCCGGAACTCGAATGCAGATTCAGAATCAAAGTCAAGAGTTACTTTACGATGGGCGGTTTGTCACCATTCAGTTTATCTTGGCGACAAGCCCCTTGAGACTCACAACCACTATTTTTTCCCCAAATAAACACTTGCGGTCATAGTCCTTATGTCGTTTACAACTGCTGCTGGGCCTCGCCACCGCAGTCATTCTCAGATCCGAGTTCCGTGGGACTCATAATCACATTTTACTGTCCAGATTCGAGACTACACCAAACTGGAGGGCCAGGTCCCCGTATTTATATCCCTCAGGAACAGTGTGACAGCCGGTTCTCAAATGAACTCTTCTTTCTAGCCACTTCGCACGGACCAAAGAGAAATCGTCGTTTCGAAAAATACCCCTATTATTGTAGGCGTGTTTGCCGGTCCGTTGATTAGCAACATCTAGGATATCGTTTCCACGGGAAAGTGTTTACCGAGCCGTTTCCGAGCAATGTATGTTCCTTATCGCGATCGTTGCATAGCAAAGGTACTACACGCTATAATATGTATGCCTATGGCCTAAAAGTTGTAGTCACTGAGGATGAAAGTGAATATATCAGCCTCAACTGCAACCAATAATATAGTTCCTAGAATAAGGATTATAAATTAGGAATGATAGGGGAAAAGAAGAGCTACATGAGCAGAAAGTTTACAGTCAAGTTACGAATTTGTAGTTAAAGCAAGTGTCACGTAACTTCGAACTGGACGCCTGTCACTTCCCACACCCTCGAACCCACCCCCTTGTCTGAAATTTTTCTTCTGCGCATTCAAGGTTACTCTTGGCCTTGTTCGAAGTTACGTGATACTTGCTATAAGAACACGGATGTATCACGATATAAAATGGAGCCCCTATTCGCGTCGTACACTTTACAGTAGGCTGAATTTACAACAGGGACCGCCACTGTGGTCTCGTGGTCAGAGTTCCAGAGGTCCCGGGTTCGATTCCGGCGCTACCAGATTTCTTGAGAAGTAGTGGGTCTGGAACGGAATCCACTCAGCCTCATGAGGATAATTGAGGAGCTATTTCAAGGAAATAGCGGCTCCGGTCTAGAAAACCAAGATTAATGGCCGTGGGGATTCGTTGCGCTGACCACGCGACGCCCTCTATCCGCTAAACTTGGCACTAACTTCGCCGAGAAGCGGCGGTCGCTCGGTCGGTATAGTTCGCTTGCGGACTACATGCCACGGAGTTTGTTTTGTCTGGTTTCACGTTCTGAGTGAAAGCTAGCTTCAGAAAACAGTATTTTAAAAACTGTTTCCAAATAGAAATTGCGATTTATTTAGCTCCTTGGAGGCTTGGAAGAGGACTTGAACTTGTATCTCATATCACTTCTTTAGGCCTTCCTGCTAATCGGTCAGCGTATCACTACTGCTCATGCACATTCATCTCTATGTAAAGCATAACTCCAAGATGCAGAACTATTCAGCAGTTACTCAAATAGACTTGAAAGGGTTGTAACGATGGTGTATGCTGTACAGAACTGTAAGGTTTCTTATTTTGGGCTCTATCCATCGTCTGGTATATATGACGAAAAACCCACAACGTTTCGGAGAGTGGATCTGTCTCCTTCCTCAGGTGGATGGGGCAAGATAGACCTACTCAGTTGGGCCCGTTAGAAAGAGCTAGTCTCAGTCACTGTGGTTTTTTGCCTTTTATATATACCAGACGATGGATAGAGTCCAAAATAAGAAACCTTACAGTTCTGTACATCAACTACTCAGCTACTCAAAACAAATCTTCACGTTTGTAGAACCCGAAAAGTTCATTACCGCGTCCAAAACGGCCGGCCAGTGGCCTCTATCCACATTCAGAAGAATCCAGTTCATATCATCATTTACGCCCAGGTTTTCAAAGTGGGCTTTTTCGTTCAGGTTTCCCGACCAATACTTCGTAAGCATTTCTCATCTGTTCCACCCGTGCTACATGCCCTGCCCATACTATCCTACTTGATTTGTTAACCCTAATAGTATTGTGGTCTATACGCTGAAACCAGAACTATGGAGGCAGAGAAACAGCCGTTGATAGGTAACGCCTGCACGCAACAATAGAGGAGGTGTCACGATGAGATGTGATGCGTATAGCCGTTACTATGGAGCAACTGAGTAAACACGTTTCCGCGTAAACGAATATACGTAACAATAGATGTGTTTTCTGTGGAATGAGTGCCTATGGATTATAAAAAGGACAAATGAGGTCGTTTAAGACAAACTTGGCGGCGGTCAAGAATACGACCGTTCAAGTGACTAGACTGCCGTTGTAGCGGAAGCTACTAGAAATAGGGTAAAATCTGCTGTACTGAGCCTGGACTGACAGAGGCCCTGTATATAGTGTATATACATTTTAAACATATTTTACATGTAAAATGTAACTATCTTTTACACTATGACAAATGACTTAGTACTGCAGACAATGACTCTGACAAAAGACAGCCCCAGCAACATATATCTAGTCATGAGCACCAGACGGCGCTGACACCAAGACTTAATGACTGACCGTGAGTGGCAATGTGAATTCGCCTTTGACTTAGACTTCTTCGTTTAAGTCAGTCGAGTTCCGGCGTTGGCAGTTGGCAGAATAATTGAGAAGACATGGCAAAAAAGGAATTAGGCTGTGCAAAGAAGACTTCGTATGCGCTGCCGTGACAGTGAGATCCATATAAATCCGTTGCCAGGATATGACTAGTGAAGACTGAAAAGATTTAGCGTGTCATAGTGATTTGTAAAGTGTGTAGATCAGCGATAGCGCTGTATTGCATCGTAGTTACGAGTTCAGTGTATAAGGTGACAGTATATACGTATTATGAAGTAGCTCTTCACTGCGTATCACCTCAGCTTCCTGCTACTTCTTCCCTCTATGTCCAAGCCCCCTGTCCTCGGATATGTGTACTCTATGTTCATTCCTCGAAGTGAGATGCCAAGTTGCACATGCAAAGTAAAGAACAAGTAAATTTACAATTTTGTAGGTACAGGCATATTTTAATTTATTATGCTTAACAGATATCTCTACAGACATACGTCTGACACCCCACTTCAAAAGAGTAACGTAAATATATCCCTGTAACACGCCGTGGTGGTTCAAAGGGTTGTAAGACGTCGAGGCTTCCATATCTTCTAGACAGTCGGCTTATAGATGGCGGTGAGGTTGTCAGGCTTACGCACCGGCCGGCCGGCCGGCCGTCCCTTACCCCCAAGAAGATTCCTGGTACTCATTTTTGTTAGAGACTGTGTCGACCCCAGGGCCATAGTGCAGCGGAAGAATTAGGTAAATTGAAAAATCCAGTAACATCGGGAATCGAATTCGCGACATTCCAGCTTGTAGCATAGCGCCTCAACCAACTATGCTACCGCGTGTCATCTTCGACGGAGTAAAGGTAAAGAGTAAAGTTGTCCCTGAGCATAACTAATTATGTAGTACGCCATGAAGGCGTATGGGGAAGTGGATGTATAGATCCACATTTTCTGGGCCTCGGCACTAGTTGGAGGCGAGTGGTAAGCTTCACGCCCCGGCAACTTCACCCCGGGGAAAGAGTCCTAGGTGCCCATTGGATAGGAGGCTGGGTGGGCCTCCGAGCCGGTCTGGACGACGTGGAAAAAAGAAAATTCTTGACCCTAGGGGTACTCGAACTCCGACCCCTTGGTCGTCCAGCCCATTGCCGGTCCCTTCAAATGAGTGTCATACAAATATGGACTGGTGAGAGACTGTACAATATAATGCGATTTATTAATTTGTCACAATATATCACGTCTGGAAGTGTACGGTTACCACTCTGCGTCGCGACGGCAGCGTCTGGTGGTAATTTCCTTTCCTCATCAGTTCTGCATTTCTTTTCCTCCCTCTGCCGTTTCACTTTGCGTCATGGGTTAATTGAGTTGAAAGACGAGAATTGAGAGGCTTCATAAATTCATATGGGGGGAGGGGGCCATATAATTCGAGACCGGCTGAAGGAAAAGGATTCGAGCACTCTTTGATATTATTAAATTAACAAATTTTACCATGACAAGGGGACAGAGATAAGGGGAGATTAAGGAGGAAGAGGGTAAATTTTGAGATTTACACATTTATATCAGTCTCTTTACAAGGACCTGCAAGAAGGCGAAGAAAGTTTAATAGGAACAAGGGCTGGAGAGAATCGTGCAAGAGGGGTTATATTACAGATTAAACACAGGAGGTTGGGTAGATGATGTAACTGGAGCTTGGAAAAGGAACTGTGAAACGCAAGAAGAGAAAAATCAAGAGATAGGAAGAAAGATTCTTTGATCATGTAAATGGGTTCTAATCTTGGTTTGTTTGTGTGCAAGACTGGGGTTAGATAGAAGGGTGGAAAGAGCGAAAGAGTGAAGAATAAATAGTGAAAAAGGGGAACAAAAAATGGGAGAGTGGGCGGATGGCGTGAGCGTTAGTGGTAGAAAAGGTGGAGATAAAAGAAAGATGAAAGTGGTACAAATTTCTTTGAGGGAGAGAATTCAAAAAGAAAGACCGAGAAGAGCAATATAAAATCCGTTTTGCTTCGCTTTCCTTTACCTTTCTACCAAAACGCTAATGGAACAATTTCCATTTTTCCTTTCAACATGAGTTACGCGGTTGCTAAGAAACGATCAGTTGCGATCGGCGGGTCAATTATAATCCACTACTTGCTTTTAGTTCGTTATTTAACAACACCGTTAATATCGGGCTCATATAGCGTCGGATAATAGGATGATTAATGAATGGCGGATTCGCAAGGATTTGGTAGGAAGCGGTGGTCGCCTTATATACAATCCCGGAATCTCCCTGGAGGAACTGTAAAAGCCAGGTAAAACCTCAATGAGGTTAGCCGATGTCCCAGTCAAGGTTCGAACCCAGCGCATCTCCCGAATACAGGGTCAGAACGGCCAGAACGTTACCGCCAGCCCAACCTGCTCGGTACCTACAGGAACATACAATGAATGCATGACTTTGCATCAGCAACAAACAAGCGTTCATAACGAAAACATACAATGGGGCAGTCCACACAACAATAATTCTGAAAGAGATAAAATAGACAATACTATGTCAACAGTTGGTTTTATTAGTTGTTGGTGGTAACGCTATATGTTTCGACAATTTTTTGGGGGTCATCTTCAGGCGTACAAGAATACTGGTACTAGTTCTTGAATTGCGTAATACATTCTAACTTGTGAAAAACAGGAAAGTGGTCTAATTTTCAATTTGTGTCCGGTTTTAATTAATCGTGTCCATCTATGTGAATGAACCCTTCTTTACATTCGTGAAACGGGAAACTGTATTAAAAGTACCCTTTGTGACGCATAAATGCATTGTGTTTTATGTTTTATAGCATACAGCCTAGACTGATACCGTTATCTCAATTTCCATAGAATTTCATATTCAGATGGACATAAGATCAATCTGTAAATATGGCAACCCATAAAATTCCTGCTGGAATTTTTGTTATCTATTTTTCACGAACAACTCTCCATTTTTGCAGTCGCTTCTATTATCCTGACAATTTATTTCTTGGCAAAACAACATGCTCTCAAAGTTTATCCGCAAACCATTCTAATTCAAGACAGACATTACTATCTTTCAGCAATCCCAAATTATTTATTCACTGTCTCCTGAACTTCGTGGTTTAATGCATAATTCAGACAGACATTCAACAGAGATAAATTTCGATGTAAATACGCTCTCAACGGATGAGTATAAGCACAATAAGATACGTTCATATAAAAATACATTTTCTAAAAGAATGAGAAAAGCAATTTATAGTACACGAGAACTGAACAAAATTATGTTATCGTATACTGGTAACCGAATGCTTGTACAGATAATCCACAGATACAACAGCATTTGCACAAGTCAGCTTTACTGTATGGCATAATGTGGCACAGCGTTAGCCTCAGTCACAGCTGTTAAACTCAACCCATGATGTGATTCTTCTTGAGAAGACAACAAAACAAAGAAAAACAAACTCCAACCGAGCGACCGTCGTTTGTCGGCAAAGTTAGTGCCAACTTTTGCGGATAGAGGGCGTCGCGTGGTCAGCGCAACGGATTCCTAGGGCCGTGAATCCCGGTGATCTCGGTTCTCTACGCCAGAGCCGCTACTTTTCCATTGAAGTAGCTCCTCAGTTATCCTCCAGACCAACTATTTCTCAGAAAATCTGGTAGCGCCGGGAATCGAACCCGGAACCTCTGGGTCTGTAGCCAGGAATTCTGACCACTAGACCACAGAGGTGGTCTCTTGAGAAGACAACAGTCATTAAAAAAGACAAAAAATTGCACGCCTTCTATCGAACTTGAAGCTTCACTACCACGGTCACGAAGTCCATCAGTGGGCCTTATCCTGAGCCGGGTGAATCCAGTCCACAGCCTCACACCCTAATTCTTTAAAATCAAACTTAATATTATCCTCGCGTCTACGCCCTGGTCTCCCGAACTGTCTTCTGACTAAGATCTGGATGCAATTCTCATCTCCCTCGAGGGCCCCACTAATTTTGTTCTGCTCGGTTTGATTACCCTAATATATTAGGCACGGTATTGAGCGAGGAACATAAATTATGATGAGTACGCGGTAGCGTAGTCGGTTGAGATACTGTGGTACAAGCCGGAAGGCCGCGGGTTCGATTCCCGATGAGGTAACTGGATTTTTCAATTGACCTAAATCTTCCAGCCGTACTAATGGCCCTGGAGTCGACTCAGCCTCTTAACAAAAATGAATACCAGGAACATTTCTGTGGGTCAAGGGCGGTCGGCGCCTAAGGATGACAACCTCACCGCCATCTGTGAGCTGTCTGGAAAATGTGGAAGCCTCGAGGTCTCACCACCCAACGGGGACCCCACGGGTGTATTACAGGGATTTTTTTGTTGCTAGTGGGGTGGAACCAAGTCCCTTGCACTGCGGTCTCTTCTGGCCTATTCTACCAGCCCCAGATGATAGGTGAGGGTGATTGTGGGGCAGTTGGTGGAATGAAAATTGGCAGGGGACACCGAAGTACTCGGAGAAAACCTGCCCCA
The DNA here is from genome assembly GCF_002891405.2 of Cryptotermes secundus. NCBI lineage: Eukaryota > Metazoa > Arthropoda > Insecta > Blattodea > Kalotermitidae > Cryptotermes > Cryptotermes secundus. Next base: position 8,565 of record NW_019737984.1, read on the forward strand.
GCGCCCCTTTGTCTGCCACAACTCCCACTTGACCAGACCCGGGATCGAACCCGGGCCGCCGCGGTGGGAAGCCAGCGACTAACCGCTTGAGCTATGGCGCGGCCCCTGTTACAGGGATACCTTTACCTTTTGTTTACATATTATGGTGACTTGGTTTAAAGCTTTAATTTACATCTCAGTTTATATGCGGGGGACACTTTACAACACATCTATATAATTTAGTTTTCAGAATCCAGAGAGTTTTCGAAAATTTGTTTAATCATTGTCACATTCTAGGCACTGCTTACGGCGGTAGAATACTCTTCTCATAATAACAACATTGCCAAACAAGGAACATAAGTTCGAGGCTCGACAGCATGGACCTTGTGATAGCAATGCACGCTTTCTACCATTCATCCCATAAGCCTCTTCCCCAATTTCTTACAAGTACCAACAGCTTCGATACCAGTGACACTGGTAGAGTTCGGCCGCATTTTATGTGAGGACGTACTCCGGCAGATTCAAGACAAGTTTCCCACAGGAATAAATATAAATTAAGGGGGATTTTGGGATTTGCATTATTCCAAGCCTTGAGCATAAAGCGAGACATCATTAATATTTTTATATCACACTATTTCAAATCCGTATAAAAATGATACCGCATTGTACTTGATCCTAGAGTTTCGAACGAAACACCACACACCCTCAAATTCGAGAGAAGCATGTAGGCTTATTGAAAACGGAGATTTACATTAAATGAAGGTTCAGGAAAACTGTAAATGCTTCTTTATAAGAAATAATTGATTCGTGGTTATTTAATGAGTGAATATTAACAGTAACTGATTTGCATATAAAAGAAAATACTTCAACTATTACACAACAATGAGAAATTTCAATTACTGCCTTATTTGTAGAGAGGGTGTCAAAACGTTTGTTTTAATTCCCAAAGTTTCAATATTCCACAAAATTCATATAAATATGTAGCAAACATTCTTCTGACAAGGTTAACACAATTCCTGGGGGACAAACGCTATCCCTGCACAAGGCCGTGGTGGCCCATACGGCTATGAGACGTCGAGGCTCCCACATTTTCTAGACAATCGCCTCACGGATGGCGGTAAGGTTGTCAGCTTCATGCATAGGCTGTCCTTTACCCCATCCGAAGATTCTTGGTACTTATTTCTGTTAGACGCTGAGTCGACCCCAGGGCCATAGTGCGGCTGGAGGGATTAGGTCAATTGAAAAATCCACCTCATCGGGAATATAATCCGCGACCTTCTGGCTTGTAGCAAAAGTTTTAGATTCCGCTGTAATGGCAGAACTACTGATGAAATATTCTGTAGTCAAGAAACATTACTGAAGAATGGAAACATTATGGACCAGTAAAAAAAAGTAAAGCTATCCCTGTAACAGGCCCTGGAGGCCCACAGGGCTGTGAGATTTTGAGGCTCCCACACTTTGTAGACAATCGGCTCATAGATGGTGGTAAGGTCGTCAGCCTTACGCGCCGGCCGTCCTTTAGCCCCAAGAACATTCCAAGAATATTGCTGGTACTCATTTCTGTTAGAGGCTGAGTCGACCCCAGGGCCATAGTGCGGCTGGAAGAATTAGGTAAATTAAAAAAATCAATGACCTCATTGGGATTCGAACCCAAGACCTTCCAGCTTGTAGCATAGGGCATCCGTGAAATGCTTCGCTTCACTTGTTTCAAAATCTAAGACAGTCGGTAGGACTCCCTGGACGGGGGTTGAGCATGTCGCAAGGGCCCTACCTAACGCAAAACACGAATAAACACACACATAAATGCCTTGGGTGGAATCTGAAGACACGATCCCAGTGTTCGAGTTGGCGAAGACATTTCATGCCTTAGACCGTGTGGCCAGTGTGATGGGAGTACTTGTATATATGGAAGGGAAACTACTTGAAACATTTATCATAACACAATATGGTATAGTACAACAACACAGAACACTGACAGATGTTATGAAATGAAAATTAATTACCGGAATATCGACATCTGAAACTCAATAACCAACAACTGACTTTCATCTTGTACATAAACAATGACTTACTGCGAATCGATAAAAGTCAGTCATACATATAAATAGCACGAACCTTTAATTTATACAAATGCTGAATACAAAACGCGGGCGGAAGAAAAGGCGACACCATACAAGAAATAAGAGACGCGGAGAGAATTCGCTTTGAAGTTCCGAATCAATTGTTCATAAAGAGCAGTATAAATAAATGGAACTGACAAAATCGAGTGTTCGATAAATATCGAAGCTTCACTTTCTCGACAACAACTGTGAGCTCACAGTAACGCGATGCTAGGGCGGGATACTTACTCCAGCATGACGTCATCCCACGCATAGCGGCTACTGCGTGAGAAACACAGGATGAGCAAGAGCAAAGGAACTGGGGCAGAAGACTTGTGTCCTTAATAGCAACATACACTTCTTGAATAAGCATCGTATTTAAATATAAGAGATGATTTCTATGTAACTTAGTTATTCTCTAAGAGAATGTCAAAAGGAAGGCTATATTCCAGAAGAGGAAAAGGAAGACCCAAGATCAGTTGGGTAGACAATGTTGGGAACGACCTGAAGGAGATGAAAGTGAAAGGATGGATAGAGAAAATGAAGAATAGAGAGCAGTGAAGACTGGTTGTAGAGGAGAGCAAGGCTCACCCAGGGCTCTAGCGCCAAGTGGTAGGTATGGGTCCACTCGGCACGGCGGCCACTGATTGGCCTATTGTAGCCTGCCTCGGGTGATTATGATAACGGAGAATTTTATGGAATGAAGATTGGCAGGGGAAACCGAAGTACTCGGAGAAAACCCTCTCAGCGCCACTTTGTCCACCAGAAATCCCATTTGACCAGACCCGGGATCGAACCCAGGCCGCCGCGATGGGAAGCTAGCGACTAACCGCTTGAGCTATGGCGCGGCCTCCTCATGTAACAGTAACTTCGAAGTAAACGACTTCTAATATTTCGGTCACGTGTTTCATCATCAAGACAAGTACACAGTCACATGCGGACTACACTTTTTCTTTGTAAATATAATTATAATAATAAGTATTATTAATGAACATTTCCCAAGATGAATGGAGGTAAATCTAACACGTTTGAAATACGTCTTAACGTATTGTTATGATAACAACTTGTAAATTATAGTGTCAAAAAGTCCATAAGCCATGAAGGTATATATGACACACTGCAAGTACCAAACCCAACAAGCAAACAGAATGATTATAACAAGGGAATAAATGTGAAGAAAGAAATAGTGCTCGAAAGAACACGTTTTGGCGCACGAATATTTCTTACCTCGTGAACGCCGCTTGATAGCTACACCGTACGTGTATGTAATCAAATTAATGTTCGGCTCTGCAACACAGAGAGGATTTATGCTGAAGTAATTGTTTATAAGCCAGCAACGCAATAATCACCATCTATAATGATGTGACTCAAGCAACAATTCACATGACGTAACATAAAGGTTATTTGAATCGCATCACGTACCAACAAGTAACAACACAACAATAATACAACCAAAACCCTGTCTATTATTTGCCACGCACAATCGGATAATAATTACCTTCTATGTCTGTATTATACGCAAGATATTGACTGCAGCAACACACAAAGAAAACCAGATAGCGTTGTACATGATGTAACATACATAAAAGTATAACCAAACTTCAAGGAGTCACTGTCCTAGCAAAATCCTTGAATTCTTGTTTATATGTGTTGATAACGTCGGTGTAGCACGCAGTACCAAGCAACACACACGAAACTGTAAAAGTATATTGCATACGCCTAACTGTGGCGTTTCGCAAAAGGCATGACAAATGCCATGCCAACTTCCATGTTCAACAGATTACAAGAAATGAAAGTGTAGCTACAGTAAATGAGGAACATTACATTCTGTATTTCTGGAGGTATCTTATTTCGAACAAAATGAGTTATTAAGACTACAGAATTCTTTTCCGCTATATATATTTTTTTTCTTGGCACTACAGCCCCAGTGGGCCTAGGCCTACCTCCATGAACTCCGTTCACTTCGGTTTGCTATATCTTACACATGCGGTAGGACTTTCCTTGGGCGGGTGATCAGCTCGTCGCAAGGCCTCTAACTGTACACAAACACAGAAAAACGCACACACACAAACTAAACATCGATTCTCTGAGTGGGATTCGAACCCACGATCCCGGTTTCCAAGCGAGCGAAGGCAGTACATGCCTTCCGTTATATTAATAAACATATATTAAATACAATGTGATTATTAACTGTTACTTGATACTGGAACCGGCGAGAAGTCAAAACCATATACTGAATGAATAAACATTCAGTACATAGGATTCAGTGTCCACTGTTACAACATACACTAAATAAAAATTAAATAATATATAATTGATTTTATATATGCTTCAGTGTCGTATTACGGGCCGGGGTAGCGCAGTTGGTATAGTGACTGGCTACGGGCTGGACGACTGATGGGTCGGAGCTCCAGTGCCGGTAGAGTCAAGAATTTTTTCTTCTACTAATCGTCAAGACCGGCTCTGGGGCCCACTCAGCCTCCTATCCAGTGGGTACCAAGGGCTCTTTTCCCGGGTGTAAAGCGGTCGGGGCGTGTAGCTGACCACTCACCTCCAGCTACTGCCGAGGTCAAGAAAACGTGGATCTATACATCCACTGCCCCATACGCCTTCATGGCGTAGTGCTTAAATTCGCTGAGCACAGGGACAACTTATTATTATCATCAGAGTCATACTGTAACAGAGAATCCTGAATTCAACCCGGTCTAAACTCAATAATTATTTCTTGCGATCTTTTGCTAACACTGAACCACTTTGTAATGTTCTCCTGCAAACCTAACGCAAATAAAAGACTTTGGCAAACCAATAGTTACATGTTAATTAAAAATATATTTGCATACGTGTAGACTTATCAATTAAACAAAACTACCATAAACATAGTACTAAGACAAGCCCGAAACAGAGAACTGCATACTATGTTCATCGCTTGTACGGCCGCTTCGTTTTAAAGTCATATCGAACTGAAGACACGCATGTAAGAACCTGTAGCCATGTAACAGATTTAAGGTGGAGCCCTGTATTTATAGCACAGATCCCACTACTGATTACGTCTACATTTATTAATCCACAGACCTAATGATACTAGATTTAACAAAAGACAATTTCATTATTAATTAACAAAAAAAATTGTTCTCCAGGAAGACGGAGGTAATATTTAATGTAAATTCAACTGAAATTGTTATAATTATTCAATTATCTGTTATTTCGAAAATAGAACTGTACAGACACAAAATGAAATAACCTGCTTACGCAAGGCCTCGTTTAATAATGAAGTTCTTACTGACAGAACTACCAGATAATTCACGTAACACAAAAAAATCTACCATCATGTATCGTGTCACCACGGTCTGTAACTCCACTACAGTTGTTGGCACAGCTGAACAGAGATCAATAGAAAAACTTAGAGCACTGATATCATGCAGTAGAAGTCCATCACGTGTTGCAATGCTTATGATACAATCTGTAAGACGAGTCACGACTGTTGAGCAAATGGCCACAATTCGTTCCACCTCACCCCTCCCTCCAATTACGTTAATTTTCTAAACCGTTTCAAAGCTATTATTTAAATTCCATTCTCCATTGTGATAGGACAAGTGGGAATTGGAAGAAAGGAAAAAAAAATATAAAGAGAAGGAATATATATACTTTAAATTATATAAAGACGATGATTTAGATAATAACATATCTGCCATTTTTAATTTGTTCTAATTCTGGTCTGTCAAGGTCTTACACATTGTCATTCCAAGTCCTATAGTCCTGCAACGTAACATTCATAGCGCACTTTCGGCGTAGTGCACAAGTCTGTCTATCTTCATTCCTGCTGCTCTCACTTGGAGCAAAGGGCATCCGGGAGATGCTTCGCTTTACTTCAGTTTCGTAATGTTAGACAGTGGGTCGGACCCCTTGGACGGGGGATCAGCCCGTCGCAAGGCCACTACCTACATACAGAACACAAAATAAAACGGAGTGTTCGCGCGAGCGAAGACATTTCTCGCCTTAGACCGTGCGGCCACCGTGACCGGCAGTGCACAGGTGCATTAGAAAGATTGTAAAGGTTGAGACCACACAAGTCATAACGAGTAATAGACTGAATACATGGATGTTCGCGAATGTATGTACGTATGAGTATTGTGACTGCACTATATAAAGGTGCGCAGAAAAATATCTTCTGAATGGTAAAAAAGAGCAGTTTCAAAGATTTAAATTAAATTCGTATATGAGTTGTGTAGAACATATTGCCACGTATAGGGTGGTACGCGTGACGAAAATAACGGGTTCTAGTTCGGATGATTGGATTTATTAGCGCCTTGGTTACAAGTCCTCTTAATCACTCTTGAATATAGCGTTATCGCTGATCCGCACATTTTCCAATCACCGTTGCACACGCACTAGGGTTCTCAGTCTTCACTTGTCGTCTCCTAGCAAAAGATCTCAACACAGAAACTAGCACTTCAAATCACTATGAAGTCTTCTTGCTATTGCGTCTTCAATCACTCCGGAACATTGGAACTAAAAATTCTTCTGGACTCACTCCTCAAGCTTATGACTGACTCGTAACTGCCTTTGAACTAACTCTGTCAAGTCAAAGTCACATTGCTATTGACGGCCAGTCAGTCAGTAAGTCTTGGTGTCGAGCACCTTCCTGGGGATCATGACCAGATATTTATTACTGTTTGACAGTTACGATCTTCATTTTTGTGGGGCGCTCTCTCTGACGAGAGGACGGGTCTGTCTTTTCTATATGCTGCTGGCCATTGCCAGCGCAGTCTTTCTCGGGTCCGAGTCCCTTGGGACTCGCGACCATATTTTACTGTCTCAGAGTTGAGACTTCCCTTTTCGTTGCTTCCTACGACTCGCAGGATCACGGTGGAGGAATTCGACCCCGCCTCCACAAGGGTCTAACTCTGTCACTGCAATCACGTCTCTTAAAAGCACTCTGCACAGACCCCAAGGAAAGCACCGTCTCCATTGTTGCTGACGTCATAGCTTACATGGACGTGTGTTTACCGAGCCGTTGCTTAGAAACAGGTTGCATAACCCCGCTGTTCCACCGCTGCTCGGCGCGGACGACACAGAAAGCAGTCTCATCTATTGCTGCGTAGCCTAGCAACGGACTGTTGCTACACGTTGCCTAGCAATGGGTGTACACGTAACAGTATGTCGGTATTTATTCGCTTCAGCTGATTCGGTACAAAGGGAAATATTTTCCATTCTGAGTGTTAAAAATAATCGCCTCATTTATAATTCAATCATATTTTTTAAACGGAATCGATGCTGGATATGTAGAATCTGAGGTTCTCATAGCGGTAGTTATGAAGAGATCTATCTTCTGGGATATACCACGGTGTAGTCCATTGAAAGTCAATTGAAGTTTCGGAGGAACATGTCGTCCCCATCTTCAGGGTTGAAGAATAAGCCGAGCAAGAAACAGCGTGTAAGCAGGTATCAAGCAAAGCTTCTTGAAGATGAAGATGGAGGCGACATGTTCCTCCGAAACGTCGACTGACTTTAAGCGGACAGAACTCTTCGACGCTGAATATGATTGCAGTTTTCTTGGATTAAGGCTTGAACTTGCCATTTCCCTTGGCCGACTGCTGATCGGATGTTACCGTGTGATATGAGAGGTCACAAATTTTAAATTCTTTGCTGCAGCAAATCTTCAGGGACTGAAACGGTTAGAGCTGGTACTTTTACAGGAAACGTGCAAGCTCGTTCCATGCATGGTAATCTAACGGATTCAAATTTGGTGAACTGGCACCCATTCTGTGGATTTCATAATTTCGTCTGTAGAGTCATCCAACAGAGAGAGTGTATTAGGAATAAACATGAATTTTGGAGGAAAACAAATCGCCTACTTCCATTTCAGTAGAATTTGAGAATTTGGTACAAGTAGAGAAAATATCTAATGTGAATGCGTAATTAAGAAACCAAAACAATACTAGCTGAGAGGCTGTAATATTGGTATTACTGATTGGTGGAATTTGTAAAAGTACGCCGTTGAGATGGTCTTCAAAAGATGTTTGGTGGAAACATATACAGACATAGACAACAAGATGATCTCATAAGCCTACTATTTTCAAAATAAGAAAAGCAGTCTAAAAATTCCTATACTTTTACATTCGAAGTCATTTTTCTACATCAACCGAAATGGACAGATCTTTCGTACCCATACTTAGGTATGATTAACTTTTTTTTTATTTACATAATATTAGCAATCAGAATTACGTTTGATTCTATAAGCTAATTAGCTGTAGTATTCTTCGTGACGTGGAGAGGGCTTATCCAGAGATAAGTTCTCGTTACCCCTCTCTCAGGTCGGCTGGCCAATTACTTTTTAGTCTTCGCCCATTGTGCGGTTCCAGTAGCGGTTGCATTAGTACGTTCTCATGTCCT
>NW_019737984.1:17774-21867 GCF_002891405.2 Cryptotermes secundus
ATCCTTGATTTTTAAATCAATCTGTTTGCGTTTTTTAGTAATGTGTTCCTTCCAGGTTAGATGGTTTTCTAGATGAATACCTAAGTATTTTGTGCTGAGTGATTCAGGTATTTGTATGTTATTAAAGAAAACTGCAGGACATTGTTCTCTTCTTAGACTGAAGTTTACTTCCACTGACTTGGTTTCGTTGACTTTTATTTTCCATGTAGTTGTCCACTCTTGTATTTGATTTAGATGATTTTGCAAAGTGGACCTGGATCTGTGTTGGCTGAGAGGATCACGGTATCATCCGAAAATGTGCCCATTGTTGTGTTGGCATTGACAGGTAGGTCTGCTGTATACAGTAAATACAGTAGTGGGCCTAAGACACTGCCTTGTGGTACATCTGATTTTATTGCAAAATTGTTGGATATGCTATCATTGATTCTCGTTCTGAACTCTCTGCCACTTATATAGGATTTTAGTAAGTGGAAATAAGTGATGGGAAGGTATTTTTGGATTTTGTACAGTAGTCCTGGATACCATACCTTATCAAAGGCTTGACTTGCATCGAGGAAGACCGATGTGCAATATTCTTTATTTTCTATTGCTTGGTGTATTTTGTGTGTTATTCTATGTATCTGCTGTACAGTGGAGTGGTTTTCTCTAAAACCAAATTGATGTGATGGTATCCATTCTTCTGTCTTTGGGTCAGACCTTATTCTTTTTAAGAGAAGTCTTTCGAGGAACTTAGATATGATGAGTAATAAACTTACAGGACGATAGGATGACATTATTAGGATTTTTGCCTGGTTTGAGGATCAGGATTATTTCTGCTGATTTTAACTGATTTGGTCAGTATTTATGTTTGAGGATAGCGTTAAATATGTATGTGAGAAGTACTACTCCTTTTATTGACAGTTCTTTTAACATTGTTGGTCACTTCGTCAATGCCAGGTGCTTTTCTTGAATTTAGGAGTGCTATTTCGTTTTGCACTTCTTGTAAAAAATGTTATTTCTGGTACAATGCTCATATTTTCAGATATTTTTCTTTCTATTCTTTTATCAGTATGGTCATCATATGGTGTAAAAACTGTAGCAAGATATGCAGCGAACATAGCTGCTTTCTCTTCATCACTTCTTGCTCACAATGTTTGCGGCGCAGTTTCATTTCTTATGGGATGTATCTGTGTCTTGGGGTTTTTTTAAATGTTTCATGGGTTTTCAGATGGTATTGTCATATCTGTTGAGACTGGTTATATAGTTAGAGAAAGATCTTTCTCTTGCCTCTTTAATTTTACACTTCATCCTATTACTTATATGGTTATATGTTGTTTTATCTACTGGTGCTTGACTTCTATGCCACCTTGCTCTTGCTCTTCTTTTCTCAGCTATGAGTTTTTTAATTTCAATCGGAACATTCCTTGTGTTATTTTGGAAGGTGATCTTAGGTGTAGCATCTTGGGTTGCCTGTTGATTAGAGAGGTTAGTGAGCTGTAGATTTCCACTGGGCTCTTGAGTCTCACATTTAAATTTATATCTTCTTGTAGTGTCATTCTGTATTCTTCCCAGTTTGTTTTTTTATTGTGCATTTTACTTCTTGGTGTTCTGTGAATAGCATGACCACTGACAGTGGCTATAATTGGTGTGTGATCTGAAGAGAGATCGAAACTTGGTACCACATCCATGTATTCTGAATAACATGGCTTACGTTTCATTCAATCCTTGAACCCGTTCTTTTTCAACATTTTAAAATAATTTTTCGACCACCCATTATGATCTTAAAATACAACATACTGTGAAAAGCTCAAAGCACAAACAACATTTCAGCGTGTCTGTGTATAACAATAAACTAGTATTTATATTATATAAAAATTGAGCTATTTCAAGAGTTCAAAACAACAGAAATTCAATTACATGTCCTAACAATGTTAACGAATTGAAGAATCCAGTGAATGACAGAACAGAGGTGTTTTCTCACGTCAGTTACATAATAAATGTAAGCTGGAGAATAAAAACAAATACGCAGTTCTAAGAAGAGTTATTCATTTCTCAATGCCCAGTGGGCAACACGGTATTACATGAAGCGTCAGTTGATGATTTCTTATTACTCGTACACCTACGAATCTTCCAGATTTTTTTTTATTTGTCCGTTTCTCTTTACAGAAGTTACGTCCTGCTGCAATAGAAAATGTTGCCAATGGGGACACTGTAATTAATCAAACACAGGAATGAATTAGTTATATGTGCTCTGCATTCTTCGAAGGGGCTTTTCAGTTAGAAAAAACTAATTTAAGATACAATATAAAGCAAATTACAATTCTAAAATCAAATATGATAATTCAATATTGGTCTCGAGTGAAAACTGTCGAGCACAGTGGCGTGCGGTCAAAGGCATGAAATGTCTTCGCTCACTCGAACACTGGGATAGTGAGTTCGAATCCCACTCAGGGCATGGATATTTCTCTGCGTTTATTCTGCGTTTGTGTGTAGGTAGCGGCCTTGCGATGGGCTGTTCACTCTTCCAAGGAGTCATACCAACTGCCTAAAATTAAGAAACGGAAGTGAAACGAAACGTTTCACGGATGCCCTATGCTCCAATTTGGAGCAAGAGGAATACAGGCAGTAGATAGTGGATATTAGTGTAATGTTTCCTAGAGATAACACCGACGGTCCAGTTCGTGGTTTAGATAATAATCCAAACTTTAATCTGTGACGAAACAGAAACTACAATATACCACAATACTTATGACATATGCATTTGCACATAAAACTGCATCTTTCGTTTTCTTCCTAAGGGACGAATAAAATGATTAGTTTATATATACACACATATACACATATGAAGCAATAAAAAAATTCAACGACTAGATAAAAGAACATGTATACTTGGGCTATAAAATGTATCGTATAATCTTCAAAACCCACAGAGGTTATGTTAAATGAATATTACCCTCTCATGAAGATTACTGCAGTATCCTCCTTTAGATAATTAACTCCGACGACGCAATTCGTGTTCTAGAAATGATAATGAGATTGGACCAAAAAGAAACTAGATTAGGTCTATATCACAACAATTAAGAGTCATGCATTTACAAACAAAACAGCATCTGGCATGATTTTCGTATGGGACGAAAGAATTAACTAAATGCTTATGTTGCTAGATGAACAAACAAACATATGAAATGAATAGAAGCAAGATCATGTATATTTCGGTCAGGAAATTAATTTAGAAACGCCTCAGCACACACGGATTAGTGTGTGCTTCACCATTCGTGACGAGAATGTGAGCGGATGCAGACAATAAAACGAGCGCACTAGGAGACATCTGTCTCACAGGGCTCATTCTCGTTCTCAGACGTATCCATAAATTTATTGATCATTATGTTACCACTCAGTAACGGACATCCTGGTCCGCAAATACATGAATATTCACGTTATATACTGAGGAGTTCAGGGACTAGGAGGACGGTGGGTGTTACTGATTGAAAGGAACTCATAAATGTAACAGCAATGGTGTTCCATATACCAACCCCAATAACTGAACTTACGTATGAGATATAACGCCGTGTAATCCGCTGAAAGATAACCGACGTTTCGAAGGAACATGTCGCCTCAATCGTCAGTGTCAAAAAATAAGTCAAGTAAGAAAGCTCGACTATAATCACTGTGGACTATTTTAAACTCTTGCAGTTTTAGTTTACATAGGCCGAAATTGTTTTCGTCGTAGATTTTAAGGCCAAGAATATGAAATGCATTGTGTAGGAGCACTGCTAAGGATTAAAATGATGGTGGACAAGAGGGTGAGGATGATGATGACAGATACGCTTTGAGATATATGACTTCACAAAAGTGGCACATCAGACGATTAGATATACAAACCGCAGTTCGATACAAACTTACATTACTTATTGGAAGTTGTAATAACGTGTAATGACTACTATAATTACGTTAATCGCAGTCATTATCGTTATTTTCTTTACTCTTAAATTCGTAAATAAGGGAAAGAAGAGGACTTCTGTGCTTCAGAATAGATTTCAAGAGTGCGCATGAGCAGATAACTACTCCACATTACCACGGCGCCATCTTGTAGTAACGGCTTCTACCCACCAAC
>NW_019737984.1:24229-38553 GCF_002891405.2 Cryptotermes secundus
CCACCTTTGCTGATAAGGCAGACATCTACGCGATAATCCATTTTATCCCACACCCGTGTCAGTATATCACGGTTGACCAGAGTCACATCAGCGGTGATACGGTTGCGAAGATCCCTGAGATCTGCAGGCAACAGAGGCACAAAAAGAACTTGGAGAGATTCATTCTCTATCGGCGTAAGAATTACCATGATCCGATGCATAGTTTATTTGTTGTGAATTTTTAAAATGTTTCAAGAACTTATGAATAACCCTGTATTTTATTAAAACAATTCGCTTGGAGACAGGCCCAGTATAAGGCATAAACAATTCTGCAGCATAACACGTATCCAAGAGCATCGGCTTCTGTTTCTGTACTAGAGGAACCCATTATTTCTTTAACTGAGGCCCTATTTCCAAACCATCCATCAGTGTACGGGACAAAGTCGCCTTTCCTATCGAAAAGAAGCGAACTCAGCATATCACAGATATTCTGCCTACACCAGTGATTTACAAATGGGATTAGGCGAGAAAATTCCTTTAGAATATAAAAATGTCAATTAAAATATTAAAATAATTCACATAAAGTAATTTAAAATTTAGAGTTCTTTAGCTTAGAAATGCCACTTTGAAAGTTTTCGAATTGATAATATGTGGAATATTACTTTTTTAGCAACATTTTTGGTACAAATTACAAGAAACATGACTTTCGCTTCTAAACATATGCATATAAACATGTTGATAACATATCCTTGTTTAACATTTACTTACTGTTATCCTAACTCATTTGCGGTCTTATTTTTCAGCTTCACACTTAACTAACTTCATGGATCTGAAACCTTCTCGAGAAGCCTCCACTTGTGTAGATTACTCAGGAAATCCTCAACATTTAATGGAACCCGAAGTTTCAATAATGTGTTCATAAGAACCGTCCACTGGTCACTATCCTGAGCCAGATCAATCCAGTCCATACCAACCCCATTCTATTTTTCTGAGATCCATTTTAATATTATCCATCCACCTACGTCTTGGTCTTCCTAGTGGTCTCTCTCCTTCTGGATTTCCCACCAATATACTATATCCATTTATCTCTCCCCATTCGTGCTACATGCCCTGCCCACCTCATCCACCTTGACTTGATCATTCTAATTATACTTGGCGAACAGTACAAGTTAGGAAGCTCCTCATTATGCAGTTTTCACCAACCTCGTTTCTTTAGCTTGTTTCATAAGAATTGTATTAGGGGTTCCACAAAAATATGTTGAATACGAAAGGTTTCCTTGGAGAAAACTGGGACACACTGGCCTAGAAGAACACCGAGATACCAATACACCCACTTAGAGAGCCCTGAAAGTCTGTCACGAGCACAAATCGAGAACATGAACCGGTGTTTCGAAGAAAATTTAAAAACATATACACTAGCATCTTTATAAAATCAATGATACGTATTATCGTATTATCAAAGGTACATAATTCGTTTAAACCCTCAAGTAAACAAACAAAATTTGCTTGTCTAAAATTTATATTCTAAATGTTTCAGACATAAGGTTTAGACTTTGAACTTCAACAAGAATTCCCGATGAACTCAAGAAAAACCAGATGTCCCAGAAGGTGGGCCATGCTTTCGTAGGGACAGATATTAACCTGAAGAAAGCAGTCTTTTGGGATTTGGCACCGTGTATATGTGGTGTTAACCGACGTTTCGGAGGAACGTATCGCCTCCATCTTCAGGGTAGAAGAAAAGATATAAGAAATCTGCAAGCGAAGAGACCGTGAGAAACGGTAAAAGCAGTCTTCTCCTGAAGATGGAGGCGATACGTTCCTCCGAAACGTCGGTTAACACCACATATACACGGTGCCAAATCCCAGAAGACTGCTTTCTTCATAGTCACCGCCGTGAAAGCCTAAAATCTTACATAGATATTAACCTGTCTTCTGGGATGTCATGTCGTGTAGTCTGGTAGGGACCAATGTTTCGCAAAAACCTGCTGCTCCATCTTCATAGTCCCCGTCATGAGAACCTCAACTCACAGAAACTAATATCAGCTGTTAAGGACATCACTATACGCTAAGGGGTCAAGCCTGTCCTTTGTTTTATACTAACGTAATCTGTTTGGGGGTGTTATGAATTCAGAGCACACAAATTTCACGTCGATTCGAAATGGAACGTTCACTTAAACTAGGATTAATATAAATTATATTAATTATCAATAAAATCGATTAATTACAAGCTATAGGTTATAAGTACATTCAAAAAGTGGCATAAGTTCATTCTTCCTGTGTGGGCAGAATATAGCGACTGATATGTTTCTCGCAATTTTAGCTGTTTTAGTTACAGCGGAATGTCTTTGGTAATCGGAGATTTGGTGGCTAGTGCAAGCTATAAACTAAAAATGGGATGGCCAGAAGCCCAAGCCAAGCTGATTATTATACATGAGGCTGCAGTAAAAAGGACCGTTGAAGCTTTAAGAGCTGTATCACTGTTATCACCAAAAAAGAAAGAAAGAAAAAAGTGGTTTTAATCCGCAAGCGAACTGTACCGGCCGAGCGACCGCCGCGAGCGGCGAAGTTAGTGCTAACTTTAGCGGATAGAGAGTGTTACGTGGTCAGCGCAACGAAATCCCACGGCCGATAATTTCGGTTTTCTAGGGCCGCTACTTTATCCATTCAAGGAGCTCCTCAAGTATCCTCACGAAGATGGCTGACCCCGTTCTAGACCCACTACTTCTCAGAAAATCGGGTACGGCTGGGAATCGAACCCGGGCTTCTGGATTTGTGGCCAGGAACTCTGACCACTAGACCACAGAGGAGGTCGAATCTGTATCACAGAGGAAAAGAAAATTCTGGTGGAATCCAAAATTCTGAACTGGGCCAATAAGGTCTGCTTGAGGGAGGAGCTTCCTCTTGGAAGTTTGGGCTCGAAGAAGCTCGCTACTTCGGAGAGCTCTTTTACCAAAGGCAGTCGTCATAAAACTTCTGGAGTCTGAGGACGCAAACCTGCGTCACTCCATCACAGCTAACGCTTTTTCATTCTAAAAATTTATACAAGTTTCACTTAGTAAAGTAAAAGTGAAGTAAGTTAAAGGAAGGCGCCAATAACACTAGAATAACCACAGAATTAAGGTGTGGGTCTTTAAGCAAGTTTAAGTGACGAAATTGCGCCACTATAATAAAAAAAGTAAAGCTATCCCTGTAAGAAGCCATGGAGGCCCATAGGGTTGTGAGACGTTGAGGGTCCCACATTATCTAGGCAATCGGATCATAGATGGCGGTAAGGTTGTCAGCCTTACGTGCCGGCCGACTTTTAGCCCCAGGAAGATTTCTGGTACTCATTTCTGTTACAGGCTGAGTCGACCTCAAGGTCATAGTGCGGCTCGAATGATTAGGCCAGTTGAAAAATCCATGTCACCGGGACTCGAACCCGCAGCCTTCCGGCTTGTAGCATAGTGCCTCAACCAACTTCGCTACCGCGTGCCCCCACAAAACGAAAAATAAATAATATCTCGAGTGAAACTGTGATAGTGTTAATGCGAAGTTTAGTAGCCTAAGTTTCTTCGTGTCCTCCCGAAGCGCGGCCCGTTATGACCAGAGACTAGAGCTTACCTCCACCTATACCTGAGCATAACGTCTAACCCAAACATAACTCACCATTCCGACTGTTAGCCACACTCGTGCGCTTACTGGAGCCCAACCAACACTCCTACCTCCACAAATACATCCCCGATCAACAAGGAGGAGCGATAGGAGTAATTAATTATTAATTCGCTTAGTGGGGGGTGGAATCCAACTGGGTCCATTCGGCACGGCGGCCACTGATTGGCCTATTGTAGCCTGCCCCGGGTGATTATGATGATGAAGAATTTGGTGGGACGAAGATTGGTAGGGGAAACCGAAGTACTCGGAGAAAACCCGCCCCAGCGCCACTTTTTCCACCACAAATCCCACTTGACCAGACCCGGGATCGAACCCTGGCCGCCGCGGTGGGAAGCCAGCGACTAACCGCTTGAGCTATGGCGCTGCCTAGCGGAAGGAGTAAGTAGCACAACAACCAAGAACAGGTCTGTAAGTAACAGTGCAAGGTAAGCATCATTAAAGGGGGACAGTTATAACAAGGGCTGTCGCGAAACAGGGGAAACCATACAAGTGTCACACCAACGCGCGGCATATAACCACGAGCGCGGGGGGAACAGCTACAGACAGGCGGCGAAACCTGCTATAATTTAGCATAGTACCATAACAACTGATAAAACGTACACAGGACCACATGTATAGGCATAATTATTCATGTTTACATGAACACAATAAATAGGATGAAACAGACGTTATTGTAACCTCTCCGTAAATTCACGCCACAAGACGCCAAACAAATCACAACGTTGAATACAGCTAAACAAATTTAACTGACGGCGCCTTAAACTGCTGAATGTCTATTTGCTATAAGTGAACAGCGATTAGGAGAAAACATTTATACATGAGCATACGCGAACATACACTGCTAATGCCCATGAAATAAGCATTCACTTCGTTTAGCTTGATACTGTCCACTCTGGCAATATGCTTCACAAATGTTACAACGGAAGTAGCGCCTGTTGAGAACCACACAACGCCGCATAACATCACCGTATTGCTGCTGAAGAATACGAGAATGACTTAGCAATACACAACACAGGAGTACTGCGAAGTACCAATATCAAGAAAGCTGCATCTTAACAACGATTTATAAATACTGTCACGTGGTGGGTGTTTGTAACGCGACAAATAACGTCGCTCGCGAGTTCACGTGAGCCCTACTTCCTGTTGCGACATTCACGTCACAATATTAACTTTAACATAATGATATTTTTAAATTATCACAAATAGTTTATGACTTAGACATACTTATACGAATACATACATATATAAAAAGGTAAAGATATCCCTGTAACAGGCCTTGAAGGTCCATAGGATTGTGAGACGTCGAGGTTCCCACATCTTTTAGACCAGGCATGTCAAACCTCAAACAGGTTGTGATCGAAATTTTAGTGTCACAACTGCCAGTGATCTACCAACCCCTCCTATCGTCGTACCTCGCTTTAAGCAAAAATATTGGTAAAAATAACGTCACATGATGTTTGTTGTAAAAGCAACATACACTGAAAGTACAGACTACTTTAACGCGTATTTTCCCTTTAAAAACAGAATATAATCATATTATATTACAAGAGAATTTACATGCTTTTCACGTATTATTTCCTTATAGGCCTATGAGATCGACCAAAAATTGTCCCGCGATCGACGCGTTGGACATGCTTGTTCTAGACAATCTACTCACAGATGGCCGTGAGGATATCAGCCTTACGCGCCGGCCGCCCTTTAACCCCCATGGAAATTCTTGGCACTCAATTCTGTTAAGAGGCTGAGTCGACCTCAGGGTCATAATACGGTTGGAAGAATCAGGTAAATCGAAAAAAAAATCAAATGACCTCTCGTTAATCGAACCCGCGACCTACGCTACCGCGTGACCCTTTAAGTACCGACTATGAACGAAAAATAAGGTGGTTGTGCGAATTCATGAGGTGGAAGCAACATTGACGCTAAGTAATGTAGTGTCCTGACGAAGGGTATATATCTTTCTGGATATAACGCCGAGTACCCCATACAAATTTGAGCGACGTTTCGGAAGAACATACTGTCCTATCTTCTGGGTTTAAGAATAAGCCAATGAAGTTGTCGGCCGAAATGTGGCGGTTGGCAGCTTTCTTGGTTTAAACTGTGATCCTGAAGATGCATGCAGTATATTGTACCACAACGCCCGCGCACTTCTGCAGGACTGTACAACGTTCGATCCCAGAAGACAGAGGACTAATGCCCTGACATTTTATTTGGTGCTGGCCTACAGAACGGATATCTGTTAGCATAAGATTTCGAAGAACGCATCCATCCGAAATGTGACGATACTTTTCAGTTTGAAAGCTCTAACTGAAGAAGCGTGATTAACTATTCATGTGGGACTTGGTAATGTGTATTGTAATATAACTTATCTTCACCAGCAGAACCGACAAAAAAGAAGTATTATTTTATATTGCACATTACATAACGTATAAATCAATCACTGCTGCTCATGCTCGTGACTATGGCTAAGAAAAGTTCGAGTGCCTTTCGTGTAGGTGGAGAAGCAGAGGCAGGGAGAGGGAGGGACAGAAAGTGGAAATGATAGTCGCTAACGAGTCTGAGAGAAAGTGAAACACACGCATTAAGAACAAAAACAGATTTCACTGAAATAAACAAAAGGAAATCTTATACACGTGCCTTCAACTTGTTCATACCTATAAATATAGACCGTAGGTTACTTGTAGATACAACAAACTTCCTGTCCCCAGAGGCAAACACACATGCAGACGTTCAAGAAGTGCCCTGCTGATGTGGAACCTGACGTTTCGTCATTCTACAGAAGTCTTCCATTAATCTCTGACCTACGCCAATTCAGCTCCAACCCTCACCCCTGTGATCCGTCCACACCTAAATTCTATTTATCTATCAGTGGGTCTTCTTTCATAAAGATCTGAACCCAGTATCTTGCATACGTTTGTGTCTTCCATGCGTCCTCCGTTTATTTTTATTATTCTTACTGGGGTGGGACTAAGTCCCTTGTACTGCGGCCACTTCTGGCCTATTGTACCAGCCCCAGGTGATAGGTGAGGGTGATTGTGGAGCAATTGTGGCCGCAATACAAGGGACTTAGTCCCACCCCACTAGCAATAAAAAAAGGCTATTAAAAACTAACTTGTAAGCAAAGCCCACTGCTTTACGAGGCCATTTGAACTACATAACATAAACTGAATATCAGGAAACGTTCTAGAACTCTTACAGCAGAGTTCATGACCGTTGTATTGAAGAATTTCATTTATCCAGGGGTCTAATCTGTTTCAACACACCTTGCTGGCTTTCCACCTCCTTGTTCTTGGCAACGACCACGATATCCGTTCTTGAAGGCCAGGTAAAGGTAAATGAAAACACACGTTTTCGCCCAGAGCCAATCAAATATCTTTAGCACACCTGACTTAATGTTGTAATAAACTGATGCATTACATTTTATGTTTTCATTGTATCGCGCAATCTTAATTGTTGTTCTTAATTTTCCGAGGTTTTAAGTTTCACAGGTAAGTGGAAATAGAAAAGACAGGTGAGATCTAGTGAGTATGACAAGACACAGCATTCACGAACACACTCTCGATAAACTATACGGATATTTATGAAAACTGAGATTTCTACAAGTGACACTTACTTAATCATGGAGCTGAGCGCTTCTTGAGGAGCCGCCAATTCTGCAGCTACTCAAGAATTTCCCAACATTTTATGAAACTCGAAGGTTCATTACCGTGTTCACAAGAGCCCTTCACTGGTCCCTATCCTGAGCCAGATCAATCCAATCCATAATATCCCATCCTATTTCTCTAAGATCCATTTTGATATTTTCCACCCAACTACACCTTGATCTTCCCAGTGGCTCTTTCATTCTGGCTTTCCCACCAATATCCTATACATTACTCTTCTCCCCCATTTGTGCTACGTGCCCTGTCCACCTCATCCTCCTTGACTTCACAAGTGACACTTAGCTGTAAATTATTTTATATTCAACGAAAAGAAGATTTTTAGGAATGTTTGACTAGACTACACTGAACCACATGCATTTTATGAATGAATTAAGGTTTAATTAATGAATTATAGGAAATACTGAGTATGGAAGAATCAGGAAGTTTACGATATTTAAAAGCCTGAAGAATACACAACAGCGGCACCAATAACACTGTATTAATAATATTCAGGCGAAGGGACAATGGGTGAGAGACTTTAAATCGTGAGTTCTTTTAGAGAACATCCAAGATCTTGAAGCACGCACATAATGAGTTTTCCGGAATTACTCTTATCACAACAGTAACACAATAAGACGTATGTACCTGAGTAACATCTATGACAATGCACACGTACATCATACTACACGAAAGCTCTGCAACTTATGACCTAAATATGTATGTCCCTTTGTGGGAGGAGTCCAATTTAACTGCCACACGAACACATACATACACTGTCCCCATTCGCTAGCTCACAATTCACTCTGATAGGAAAAACCTGCAAAGGAGACAAGCTCTCCATTTCCATAACTTGTGGCTCAGAATATCATCGTGACATGTTAGTCTGAAAAATTAAAAGAAAATATAGGCGAAGAGAGAGAGAGAGATAGTATTTTTAATGTCATAAATCTTTTTATATTAGTGTTTTCCCATCCACCATAAATTCTGCGTAAAGATGAGATGAACAGGCTTCTCCGTTAGCGGGTAGCAGCCATGATTCATGTCAGAAATTAATTAGAGCTCGAAATGGAGGAGAAAGAGGTGGAGTGAGGGTGGGAAGGGAAAGAAACCCAGTACGAGCAATGGGCCTGTTTTCGCGGGCAAAATAATTGTAAAAATAGTTTTTCTTTGTCATTTTATGTGACGCGACATTTGCTGTCCATTTCATACATCATATAAAATGAATATATGACCCTCCCCTCACCAATTTCTCTTTGTAAGCACTAGAACAAACACTTCAAAACAGATAATAACATCGTCCCGCCCTTCTGATATTAATCTATAAATCTGCGTGGGATGTATGGGACTCACAATATTATATTTAAGCATCCTGTTACACTGTACACAATGTATGAACAATGAATAATGCACAGAATAATACCTGAACGGTGCTGAAAGCAAGAAGTAGTCGCTGCAGCACTGAAGACCTTGAGCAGGTATCCCTGTGAATTTTGAATTTAAAATTTTATAAATTTTTAAATTTAAATTGAAGATTTTAAAAATACCAAAACTCAAAAATCAAGTCCATGATTTATTTCACCGTCTTCCAGTGCATACACTTATCCACCTCACTCCTCTCTCTCGCACTACATGTTTCGGCACAAAAGTGCCATCTTCAGGTGCTTATTCGATATATATGATAGATATATGTTTTGGTTATTTTGGTATGAAGACGACAGGGCATGCAATGAACTAGTTTAACGTTAATCGAATAAGCACCTGAAGATGGCACTTTTGTGCCGAAACATGTAGTGCGAGAGAGAGGAGTGAGGTGGATAAGTGTATGCACTGGAAGACGGTGAAATAAATCATGGACTTGATTTTTGAGTTTTGGTATTTTTAAAATCTTCAATTTAAATTTAAAAATTTATAAAATTTTAAATTCAAAATTCACAGGGATACCTGCTCAAGGTCTTCAGTGCTGCAGCGACTACTTCTTGCTTTCAGCACCGTTCAGGTATTATTCTGTGCATTATTCATTGTTCATACATTGTGTACAGTGTAACAGGATGCTTAAATATAATATTGTGAGTCCCATACATCCCACGCAGATTTATAGATTAATATCAGAAGGGCGGGACGATGTTATTATCTGTTTTGAAGTGTTTGTTCTAGTGCTTACAAAGAGAAATTGGTGAGGGGAGGGTCATATATTCATTTTATATGATGTATGAAATGGACAGCAAATGTCGCGTCACATAAAATGACAAAGAAAAACTATTTTTACAATTATTTTGCCCGCGAAAACAGGCCCATTGCTCGTACTGGGTTTCTTTCCCTTCCCACCCTCACTCCACCTCTTTCTCCTCCATTTCGAGCTCTAATTAATTTCTGACATGAATCATGGCTGCTACCCNAACCACAGTGCTGATGGAAGGATTAAGTTACTTGAAAAATCGAGTGATCTCATCGGGAATTGTAACCGCGATCTTCAGGCTTGTAGCACAGTGCCTCAACCAACTACGCTACCAAGTTCAAATCATAAAATTTCTTTACAAAATTATATGGTTTCTCAAATTTTATGTTAAGGTACTACCCAAGAACCAGGGCACGCGGTAGCGTAGTTGGTTGAGGCACTACGCTACAAGCCAGAAGGTCACGAGATCGAGTCCCGATGAGGTGAATTTTTTCAATTTACCCAATCCTTCAAGCCGCACTATGGTCCTGGGTTCGACTCAGCTTCTTAACAGAAATGAGTACCCGGAATATTCTTGGGGGTATAGGGCGGCTGGCGCGTAAGGCTGACAACCTCACAGCCATCTATGAGCCGACTGTGTAGAAAATGTGGGAACCTCAACATCTCACAACCCTATGGGCCTCCACGGACTGTTACAGGGATAGCTTTACTTTAATTTTTTTACTTTTACACCACAAGAACCACGCCATGAGCACGGACAGACTACTAGATGTACTACAAATTCTTCCTTGCACTTCTTTCAATATAGAACAATCTGAAACCCGAAGTTACTGAGTTTTCTTAGTTGCTCACTTAATTTATGCTTCTTACTAAGAAGCAACTGTAAAATCGGCCACAAGTGACACTTCTCAATTCCGCAACTGCTCATGCGCCTTCTAAGTCAGCAGCCTTAAAATCATGAAGTACAGTACATAAAAACGAACAGCATCGCCGTTCTCATTAGAAATTGCCTGTGGTGAGAACAAGTGGCTAATATCACAAAATAAATAATTTCACTCACTATGGCACAGCGTGTTGTTTTGTTCTCGAGAATGCTCAGCTGTTATGTGATTTGGCTTCCCTTCGGTACTACGCTACTTGCCACCTAAATATTCGCTATTCAGCAGACGTTTCCTTATATGGTCACGTGAGCAAAATAAACCGCAAGGTGCGCACTAATACGTAGGAGTGCCTATCCAAAGGGGAGTGAAACTGGCTGCAAGATCCAGGATTGATGATAGGACTCGAGATCAAACGGGCGATATACCGGCAACTCCGAAATGAAACTGATTTTTCTCTTTTCGTTTTTGCATCTTCGTATTGGGTTTCAGTCATGGAGGCGACTGGAAGAAAACAAAAAGAAATTCTGAATATAGAATCGAGAATTGAATATTTCTGGAAGATTTGCTGCAACACACAGAATTTAAACGACTCAAAAGGTCAACGGAGTTGGCTTATTTGGCACCTGTTAACCTTGGTGCGAAGTTAATCAAATTACAGACATCATATTGTAAAGGTCATGGAATCAAGTTATCATGTTTCCTTGGATATCCATAACCGTACTACGTTCTTGACAAACGCCGTAGGTTTTCATAAGACCTAAATTTTATGTTATTGTAGAGCTTTCATGTGATGAAGGCGCCAGATAATAAGGATTTGAAGTTTTATTTGAGAAGAGCGCAAAGAAAGCTTTATATTGGAATGACATGAACCAATACAATACACAACAAAAGGAGAAAAATTTCACAACACAGATCCTTAATGAATCATATAAAAAAGTGGGAAACAACGCTTCCAGGACCTCAGAGGAGGGCAAATTACACCCAATCTCCCGTTTTGACAGAAGAGGCACGAAGACACAACCCTCAGCGGTTCAAGATTTTAAATATTAAGAACATTAATAATATATTAACTTATAACACCTTTTAACTTTAATAATTAAACATTTTATACAAAAGTTTAAGCATATGTATTACGATCTATGTAATATCAGTTACTTAGTACGTTGTTATGCCTTCTGCAGATGGCCACAACTCACTGAAACATGTAAAGGCACTATATAAATAAATACTGAGTCACAATGGAGGGTGCTGTCAAATCATTTTATGATGTGAACCAAAATTAAAATTTCCTACAGTTTTCAGTGTCGAAGTCGAAGTGAAAAAAATACTGAAATAAGTAGAGCAGTTTTCAGTGAAATATACAGATGAATGGTCAGACATGACTTTCCCATAACGCGTTTATTTTATGCACTTACTGAGAATAATAGCACACACTATCAAAGCACTCAGAAGGACTGACCAACACCAATTAGTATTCCCCATTGATAAATTAAATTCTTGTGGTAAAATGCTGGGAAACAATAAAGCTGATGATATAGGTTAGGTGTAAGAGTAAAAAAGAAGTCGAGGCAGGCATCCGAAACGACCGAGAACAAACTAACATATGAAGAAGTCTGCACATACTTCAATCAAAACATGACAACGTAAAAACTTGCACAGCGTAACTAGTTTGGTAGTCAGATACCAAAATAAGCATAATTAGATAAAGTTTCTCAGAGAAGGACAAACAATCACAAGCCACACAAAAACAATGAAGATCACTGAAGCCAATAAAGTTTCCCTTGTCTGCCGAAACTGTCGCCCTCAATAAAACCTTCTGTTTCCAAACTGCTACAGAGCTGCTACAAAATCCAAAGCACATCACCAAGCCCGAGGATAAACTTCGGGGAACTTATTGAAACATATATACAAATGAAATTCAAGGAACAGAATCTTATCTGTACTAAAATCTCCTTGGGTGATCACTTGTGGAGATATTAGCACATTTATTCGCCGCGTGTGTGTGCGCTTTTCTGTGTTTGTGTACAGGTAGAGGCCTTGCGACGAGCTGATCACCCGTCCAAGGAGTCCTACCGAATGTGTAAGATCAAGAAAAACCGAAGTGAACGGAGAAGTTAATGGAGGTAGGTCTAGGCCCACTGGGGCTGTAGTGACAATTAAAAAAAGTCCTATGTGAAAAAGGAAGCAAAATTTCGTATAAATAGTACAAAATATAATCACTGTATAACAACACTGAGACAAATATCTGAACCTAAGACAGGAGAAGTAACAGGAGGTTGGGGAAAATTCCTTAATGTGGCTTCGTAACCTGTAGACATACTCTTCATCAAATATCTTACTAGGACTACCGAATCAAGGACGAGCTGGAGGGGAATGTGTCACGAACGGTAACTGTGAGAAGTGTACAGAAAATTTCGGTCAGAAAACCTAAACGGAAAATAACACTAGGAGGACCTAGGCGTAGATAGCAGGATAATATTAAAATAAATCTTAAAGAAATAAAGTAGATGAGTGTGGGATGGATTCATCCGGCTCAGGATATGGCCCAGTGGCAGAGTATTGTTGACACAGTAATGAACCATGGGATTCTATAAGAGGCAAGGAATTTCTTACGTAACGGAGCGGTTACTGTGATCAGTGGAGCCGGTTGGTTGGTTAGTTAGTTAGGTTTTAATGTAAACAATTGACTCTTCTTACAATTGAAGAGAAAAGAACAGATGAAACTTGTCAGAAACTGAAATATTGCATACTTATTTCAAGTGTAACACATGATGGGTTTATCTAGAGGGATTACAATGGATACACGCCTCACGCACACATTCGTTACGTCACTCAGAATGGTATTTAGACCCTTGTTGCTTCAAAAACTTGTAGTGGACGTGCTGTGAATGTGTTAACTTCCGACAGCTCTCATACAGACATCAACGTTTCATCATCCTAGTTCATTTAAAAGGTACAGAATGTTTTGCAACGCCCTGCAGTACACACTACAGAGCTCGTTGTACCCGAAACTGACAGCGTACTTCATACAGTCATGTTACACTGAATAGCAGCAAGATACACAAATGCACGACTACTGGTTTCGTTGCCACTACAATTTTGATATTCTCCTACACGTGTTTCCTAGGGCATCTAACTGAGTTGTGAGTGCATCAAATGCAAGTAATGAGGGAATGAAAATGATTATGGGATATCTGTCTCTCTCTATGGCTCTAGAGCCCTCTGATCAATGGCAGCTTTTCAGTATCTTAATCCTATACACAATCGGTGGGACTCCTTGGACGGGGGCCAGCCCGTCGCAACGCCGCTACCTGCACACAGAACAACACAAGCACAGAATAAACATACACAGACATCCATGGCTCGAGCAGGATTCGAACTCATAATCCCAGTGTTCAAGGGAGCGAAGACGGTTCATGCCTTAGCTAGCGCGGCCACTGTGATCGGCGATTATGGAATATAATAGAGGAAACATTAAAACTGACGTCACATAACTGGAACATGCACGTGGGGACTGACTTGAAACTGCTCACAGTAAGTTACGAACATGATATGAACTTTCGGGTTTTTTTACAAGGCGATGAGTAACTATCAGTATGGCCGCGCCATAGCTCAAGCGGTTAGTCGCTGGCTTCCCACCGCGGCGGCCCGGGTTCCATCCCGGGTCTGGTCAAGTGGGATTTGTGGTGGACAAAGTGGCGCTGGGGCGGGTTCTCTCACAGTACTTCGGTTTCCCTTGCCAATCTTCATTCCACCAAATTCTCCATCATAATCACCAGGGGCAGGTACAATAGGCCAATCAGTGGCCGCCGTGCCGAGTGGACCTAGTTGGACTCCACCCACCGCTAACCGAATTAAAAAAATTAAAAAATATCAGTATTTCCAGTGGGACACTAATCTAGATAGTTGGTCCATGGTAATTAAAGGAATGAATACATTCTTGCACTCGACATGCTGTTTCCAAAGAATTTATTAGAATGTGCTTGAAATTAACTGGAG